>NC_081405.1:287411807-287711807 GCF_030272615.1 Cryptomeria japonica
GTACATATACATATACATATACATATACATATACATATACATATACATACACACACACACACACACACACACACACACACACACACACACACACACACACACACACACATATATATATATATATGTACATATACATACATATATATTTGGCAATTTGGAGGAACTGATTATGTGTTGCATTGATCTTTGTCATTGATGTCAACACTAGTTGTTTTTTTGTCAACCGAGTTCTGGTAGAGTGGTTGGATTATGATGTTTTTTTTGGATATCTTCTCTGGTATGCTCTGGTTTGTGGAATTGGTTTGGATTGGTTATTCATGTGTTCTTGATGTGTATCACATTCAGTTGGTTCAGGATTTGATGATTTGGAAGCTATCATTTGTTCTAGTAAGCCTTTTGGTTACCAGTAAGGGTTTTACCAACAGAGCTTTGTTGAAGATCTTTTGGTGAATCCAATAAGTGGTGCTGGTGCGACTTCTAGAAGGTTATCAGGATGTTGATGGTTATCATGTTCATGTTCTATTTGATCGGTGGTGTTGTATTTGTCTTTTGGCGACCTATTTTTGGTTCGGTTCTATTTTGTTAGGTTATGGACCGATTATGTCACATGTTGGTTGATGCTCCCGATGCGTTACTAGTTGGATTTATTGATTGGATTATGTTGTTATGTTCTTAGGCCTACTTGGTTTATCATTGGTTTTCAAGATTATCTAATGGATCTATTTTATTATCTTTTAGGTGGTCGACTTAATTTTTTAGGTCCCGGGTTTGTATAAATATGATGCAAGATCTCTTTGTAGATCGTAGGTTATGGGATTATCTATGTGCAGATAAGGTTGTAATCATATGAAGAGGTTTTGGTTGATCATAGGTGATCGAATTGGGTTTGTGTAAGAGGTTTACGACCTCCAATATTTACCTTAACCAAAACTATACTCAAACATAGGAGATGCTATTCTTGCAATTTATTCATCTTTCTGGATTGAAGTTTGGATTTCTTTTGTAGTCAGTGAGGCTCCTTTTGTGATGAGCAGTGCACTCTAGGAAATGTGCCTTCCTGCATGTGTAGGCCCCTCTTACTGTAATCACATACTTATTGCAAAAGTATTATCTAGTTGTGGATAGGCTTCCCACCATGGGTTTTCCCTTTATTGGGTTTTCCACTTACAAATATTGGTGCTATGTGTTGTGGATGGATGATAATTGTTTTGTGATTTATGTTTGTGCTTAATTGTTATATCTGTTATTCTAGTATTTAGTTTATGCATTCTGGTAAAAGGTTTTATGTGCATAAATTTTCATATTTTATTGACAACCAATTCACACCCCCCTCTCAGTTGTCCACCGATTATCCTAACAATTGGTATGAGAGCCTAGTCCTCTTTGCAGAAGCTTAACTGCTTGATGAAGATCCTATGGCATCTAATAGTTCATCTATAGCTATTTTCTAGAGAGAAACCCCTAAGCTTGATTCAACGAATTACAGAGTATGGAAGATTTGGATGGAGACTCATTTGAGATGTATTGGGAAAGAGATTTGGGAGATCACTGAAAAAGGCTATACCCCTTATAGTCTGGCATCTAGAAATCCTCCTCTGACATACTTGGATAAGAACATTGAAAATGATTGTAGAGCAAGAGAAGCCCTCTTGAGTGCACTTTCTGATCAGCAAATAATGGGATAAACTGACCAATCATCTCCAAAGGCTATATGGGATAAGTTGGAGACTCTAAATGAAGGTGACTCTACTATTAAAATTGCTAAACTTGATGGTTATCAGGTGAGGTATGAGAACCTGAAGATGGAGGAAGATGAAAGGATTACTGCTTTTATGGAAAGAGTTAATGAAATTGTTATGGGAATTCAGTGGTGTGGTGGATCTTTGAGCGAAGATGAGATTATTTCTAAAGTACTGAGAGCTTTGCCACCAGCTTACAATATGAAGACTAATACAATTAATGAGTTGAGAACAATGTCTAACACTTCTGTTAATAGGGATGCTTTGGTTGAAAAGTTATCTGCCTTGGAGCTTGAAGAATTTGGTCCTCAAGGAGCTGCAAAGATTGAATTTGTTTTTCATGCATCTACATCATCAACTAGGAAGAGTCATTGGAAAGCTTTATATGCAAAGGAACTGGAGGAAATGAAGAAAGAAGATGAAGAGTTTGAGAAAATTGAAGCCCTATTTTCTAGAAGAGTACCTAAAGGTCCGACATGAAGTAAGTATGAAGGAAAATTACCTTTTAAATGTTTTGCATGTAATAAGATAGGTCATTTTGCATCTAGATGTCCTGACAGGAATTCAAGATTTGAGTAAAAACCTAGGAGATCTTTTAGACCTAACCTTAGTTATCAGAACAAGCATAAGTACACAAGGATCAAAGACAAATCATGTTACTATGAGGATGAGGAAGGTGTGAATGATTCTTATGATGAACCGGGACAAGATTCAGCTAGTGGATCTGATAGTGGAAAGGAATGGATAGTTTTGGCTATCAAGGAAGATGCTCCAGAACTTGTCATTCAAAATGAGTAAAAGGCCCTATTGGCATATGTGCAGAACTTGGTGACATGATGATATTGTATGTTGTCATTGATGTCAATATGTTAAAGTGCAAACTAGCAAGAGAACTAGTATGATATTGTGAACCGGTATACGTGAGAACCGGTATGATAATGTGAACTGGTAGATGTGAAAAAGTGGAGCGGTATGTTGGAATGAGAACTGGTATATGGGAAGTTTTGTATCGGGGTTTCATTTGGCATGACTACTGGTTGGTAGTCTCAACCTTAGGGTTTCTGGTTGATGCATTCCAAGCTTGTGTGATTCAACTGATGACATCTTGTGATGAGTTAGCATTGCAATGAAGACCAGATAGTGTTGCCATGTCAGCCTTGTGCATGTGAAGGATTTCCTTGAGGATCTTGCTTGTAGATTGATCCTATCTACCTCGGGAATGTGCGAAGTCTCTATAAACGGTGGAGAGCACGTGATGGGTTATCAACTTCCTGAAGCGGTAAAGAATGAATGTTGGAGAATGTCTTGAGATATGTTGAAGACTGTTGTATTCAATGCAACATGATTAACGGTTAGGATTGAACTGATTGAATTGATAAACCTAAATGTTTAGGGTTTATGCTACCGACCTATCTGTTTCCTATAAGGTTGATGATGTTTTTCATTTTGAGGTTGTTGGCAAATGCTATGTGTGTATCCAAGAAAAGAGATACTTAATTCTTGCCAGACCAGAGAAGTGTATTGATACCTGCAGAGTGTGATTGCAGAAGAAAAGGAGCTCAAGTGGATCTACCTTGGCATTGAGTGTTGTTATCAGATCTACTTGTTGACTTCTAACCATTTTAGTAGCTAGAAAATCCCTTAACCGGGTAGCGTTAACAAGATTTTGTGTAAATCCTTTAACAGGGTGACTCAATTCAATGAGTTATTTAAATCCTCTTGCATAGGGTTCTAACCTTTAACCGGGTATTTAGCCATCCCTTAACGAGGTGATCCCTAGCAAGATCGATTCCTAGTAGAACCTATTGTAAAAGTATTTAACCAGACTAGGCTCCTAACAGAGAAGACTTCAAAAGAGTTCAAATAACATCTTGTGGGTATACATCCCCACCATGGTTTTTCTCAGTTGAGTTTCCACATGAAAAATCGGTGTGTCATGTGTGATGCTTTTCATGTGATGCTTTAATATTTTCTATCAAGTGGTGAAGCATGTTGAACCGATAGTCATTATATTTCTGATGATATATTACTTCTTTATGCATACGAGTGAAGTGAAAATGAGATATTAGATTGTGTAGTGATCTAAATGTTTACTGGTTTATGTCATTCATACTCTCACTGTGTGTAACCGGTGTTACTATTTACTAGTTATGTGCAGTCTTTGCAGTCAAACTGCTTGAGGAAAAGTTTTTGTTTGTACTGATTCACCCCCCCCTCTCAGTACCGGTTTGGTACTAACTGTTCATCATAATTCATTAATTGGTATCAAAGTGTCTTCCAGGTCCTCTATGTTGTAAACTTAACCGCTTCAGGAAAAAGATCCTACTCTAATGATGAAGAGGGAAGGTGCAAATTTCAACAGAGATAACTTTAAGATATGGAAGGACATAGTGAAAATCTACATCAGAAGCATGGGTGCTCAACACTGGAGCTATGTTGAGAATGCTTATGTTATTCCTACCAATACTCTCACCGATGATTAAAAAAGAGAGATTCAGGAGAATCGGCAAGTCATGGAAGCCCTAATCAACAATCTATCTAACATTGAGTTTATTGATGTTCAGGATAAAGATAATCCCAAAGAAGTATGGGATTCTCTAGAGAAAATCTATGGCGGTGATGAGCATGTGAAACAAGCTAAGGAAGAGAGCCTTAGGAGAAATTTTGAAGACATGTAGATGGTTGAAGGAGAGACCATTCAACAATATGGAATAAGAATCAAAACTATTGTTGGAGACATCAAGAGTGCAGGTGGTAAAATAGATGATTCCACTGTTGTTAGCAAAGTCTTGAGATCCTTATTACTAGTCTATGCAATAAGGGTTGTTGCTATTCAGGAATTGACGTCTATAGACAAGACAAAGGTATCCCTGGACTCCATCATTGCTAAGTTGACAACTTATGAGCTAAATAATTATGATGGCAGTATTCAGAAGATTGAATCGGCCTTTAGAGCTTCTGCAACACCATCTAGAAAGGGTAAAGAAGCTAGTACCAGTTGTGAACCAAGACAAAGTAGAGAAATGGATGATGAGGAGATCCTGATGAAATTTGAAGCTCTTCTTGCCAATAGACTTCCTAAGGGAACTGGTAAATACAGAGGTAGTCTCCCTTTGAAATGCTTTTCTTGCAATAGGATAAGACACATTACTATAAACTATCCTAATAGTGATAATAAGGACAAACCAGAGAATTTCAAGAAGTTTAAAGGAGGAAATAGGAGAAACTGTTTTGTAGCAGTTGATGAAGGTGTCACTGATGAGGAACCAGAAGATGAAGAAAGTGAAGATGTTGTGTTTGTAGCAGTTAAGGAAGATGTGTCAAACAAGAAGGCTCTCGTCTCCCATTTTGATAATTCCAATGAGTGGATTATTGACAGTGGTTGTTCTCACCACATGATTGGTGATCGGAGTAAGTTTTTCTCTCTAGAAGAGTATGATAGTGGTGTGGTCTGATTTGGTCATGATGCACCATGTATGGTAAAAGGCAGAGGGTCCATCTCTCTAAATGGAAAAGGTAGTGTCGATAATGTGTATTGGGTAGAAGGTATCAGGCACAACCTTTTGAGTGTTGCCCACCTGAATGACAATGTACTCACTCTGGAATTCAAAGATGGAGTGTGCAAAATAAAAGGAAAGAGTGGTGAACTGATGGCCACCGGTATGCAGACTAGAGGTAACCTATTTCAACTGAATGCAAATATCAGTACATGTCTAATGGCTAAGTTTGATGATAGCTGGATATGGCATAGGAGACTCTACCATGTAAACTTTGATAATATTGTGAAGGCCAGTAAGATCAAGGCAGTTAGAGAATTTCTTGTGCTAAGTAAACTAGAGAATCCTTTGTGCAGAGAGTGTCAGCTAGGGAAAATGTCTTCCTCAACTTTCAAAGGTAAACCTTTCACTACAGGAAATTTACTTGATCTTGTGCATACTAGTTTGTGTGGTCCTATGAAAACAAGGAGTGTGTAGGGAGATAGGTACTTTATGATTCTCACTAATGACTGCTCAAGAATGATGTGGGTCACATTCTTAAAAAATAGGTCTGAAGCTTTTGGAAAGTTCAAAGCTTTCAGAGCACTAGTCGAAAAGGAAAGTGGTAAGACGATTAAGTGCCTAAGAGTTGATCAAGGAGGAGAATTCACTTCCAGTGAATTCAACATGTACTATGAAGAGAACGACATCAGGAGGCAACTGTCTAGCCCCCAGACTCCATAGCAAAATGGCCTAGCAGAGAGGAACAACCGGACTGTAGTTGAAGCAGCCAGAATGATGTTGATTTAAGGGAAGGTTGCTCACACCTTCTAGAGAGAAGCAGTGAGCACTGCAGTCTACACTATGAACTAGGTACTCATCAAGAAAGGAAAGGATAAAACAACTTATGAGTATTGGAATGATAAGACTCTTGTAGTAAGCTACTTTAGAGTGTTTGGTAGAAAATGTTATATCACGAGGAGTGAACATCAGAGCAAGTTTGATGCAAAATGTGATGAAGGAATATTCCTAGGATATTCCACCAAGAGTAAAGCTCTTAAGTGTTTCAACAATAGGAGTCAAAAAATTGTTTAAAGTATTAATGTCAAAGTTGATGAAACCTCTGAAAAATCTGAGGAAACTGTTAGTGAGCAAGTGGTAGATGAACTGGTTGTAACCTTCTGGGAACCGGTTGCAAAACAGCCTAGTACCAGTAATAGTGCTCCTACACTGGTAGATGTTGATGTTGATGAAGATGAGGATGAAGAAGAAAAGCAAGAGGAAACAACTAAGATCATTCCTAGGTATGTAAAGTTGAATCATGATCCAAAGTAGATCATAAGAGACAAGGATGTAGGAATTCTAACAAGAAGAAAGGTTAGAGAAAATTCTTGCATGATCTCTGAATTTGAGCCTAAAACATTTAAAGAGGCACATAACGATGAAGATTGGATCAAGGCAATGGAAGAGGAACTTGTCCAAATAGAAAAGAAAGGTAAATGGTCTTTGGTACCCAGACCTGAGCATAAAAATGTCATTGGCACCAAATGGGTTTTCAGAAATAAGCTGAATGAGGATGGCATAGTGGTAAGAAACAAAGACAAACTGGTGTGTAAAGGATATGTTCAAGAAGAAGGAGAAGACTATGGAGAAACCTTTGCTCCAGTAGCTAGATTGGAAGGAGTTCATATGCTTCTTGCATATGCAACCTTCAAGGGATTCAAAGTATATCAAATGGATGTAAAATCTGCATTTCTGAATGGAATACTTGAAGAGGAGGTGTATATAGAGCAACCAGATGGGTTTTCCCTATCAGAAGATAGTGGCATGGTGTGTAGGCTACATAAAGCCCTATATGGATTGAAGTAGGCAACTAGAGCATGGTATGAATGCTTACACACCCATCTTGTGAAGATTGGATTTGAAAGAACAAGTGAAGTTAACAATATCTATCTGAAGTCAGAAGGAGATCGGATTCTAATCTGTGAGGTATTTGCTGATGACATAATTTTAAGTGGAGATGATACGATGAGTCATGATTTTGCAGATGAGATGAAGAAGGAATTTGAGATATCACTTATAGGGGAGATTAAATTCTTCATTGGACTACAAATTTAACAAATGAAAGATGGTATCTTTATCACTCAGTCCAAGTATGTTAAAGAGGTGTTGAAGACCTTTGGCATAGAAGACAACAAACTGGTTGGTACACTAATGGTGACCGGTTGTAAATTATCAAAAGAGGATGACTTAGCATTGGTGAATGAGAAGGAATACTGATCAATGATTGGTAAGTTGCACTATGTAGTATATAGCAGACCGGACATTGCACATGCAGTAGGCATTATTGCACGGTGCCAGAAAAGTCCAAGAGAATTCCACTTGGTAGCAGTCAAGTAGATTATTAGATATCTAAAGGGAACTATTGACTATGGATTATGGTATCCATATAGTAATGATTTCAACCTGAAAGTGTTTACAGATGTTGATTGGGCTGGTAATGTAGACGACTAGAAAAGAAAAACCGGTGGTGCATTCTTTCTTGGTGGTAGACTGGTCTTATGGATGAGTAAGAAGCATAGTTGTATCTCTCAATCTATAGCAGAAGCAGAATATGTTGCAACATTTATGAACTGCACCCAAACAATCTGGATGAAGCATGTATTAAGTGGCTTCAAAGTTCCTGTATCTGAACGGGTAAGTATATTTTGTGACAACACAAGTGCAATTAACATTTCCAAGAATCTGGTTTTACATGCTAGAACCAAGTACTTCGAGCTCAAGTATCATTTCTTGAGGGAGAAGGTTCATAACAAAGAGGTTGTACTAGAACATGTTTCCAGTAAGGAGCAGTTAGCAGACATATTCACCAAGCCTCCACCGAAGGCTACATTTACCTATTTAAGAGGTGAATTAGGGGTGCTTCCCCTTCAAGAGGTGAACTAAAGGTGTATGCTCCACATCAATCAGGTATTGCAATTGATAAATCTTTTTCAGGATTGGTGTGTTGAAGGATGCTACTCCTTAGGGGGAGCAACATAGTGGAACATAGCTATTTGTGCCTCCACTTTGGCATTGTTGTCAAAGGGGGAGAAGATGTGAAGCAAAGAAGATATTTGCAATATTGGGGAGAAGATGTGAAGCAGAAAGATATCTTTGTATATTGCCATCAATGCCAAAGGGGGAGATTGTTGGCATATGTGTAGAACTTGGTGACATGATGATATTGTATGTTGTCATTGATGTCAATATGTTAAAGTGCAAACTGGCAAGAGAACTGGTATGATATTGTGAGCTAGTATATGTGAGAACCGGTATGATAATGTGAACCGGTATATGTGAAATAGTGAAGCGGTATGTTGGAATGAGAACCGGTATATGGGAAGTCTTGTATCGGGGTTTCATTTGGCATGACTACTAGTTGGTATTCTCAACCTCAGGGTTTCAAGTTGATGCATTCCAAGCTTGTGTGATTCCACCGATGACATCTTGTGATGAGTTAGCATTGTAATGAAGACCAGATAGTGTTGCCACATCAACCTTGTGTGTGTGAAGGATTTCCTTGAGGATCTTGCTTGGAGATTGATCCTATCTACCTCGGGAATGTGCGAAGTCTCTGTAAACAGTGGAGAGCGCGTGATGGGTTATCAACTTCCTGAAGCGGCAAAGAATGAACGTTGGAGAACATCTTGAGATATGTTGAAGACTATTGTATTCAATGCAGCATGATTAACGGTCAGGATTGAACTAATTGAATTGATAAACCTAAATGTTTAGGGGTTATGCTACCAACCTATCTGTTTCCTATAAGGTTGATGATGTTTTTCATTTTGAGGCTGTTGGCAAATGCTATGTGTGTATCCAAGAAAAGAGATACTTAATTCTTTCCAGACCAGAGAAGTGTATTGATACTTGCAGAGTGTGATTGCAGAAGAAAAGGAGCTCAAGTGGATTTGCCTTGGCATTGAGTGCTGTTATCAGATCAGTGTATTACCTGTTGACTTCTAACCATTTTAGTAGTTGAAAAATCCCTTAGCCGGGTAGCTTTAACAGGCTTTTGTGTAAATCCTTTAATAGGGTGCCTGAATTCAATGAGTTCTTTAAATCCTCTTGCAAGGTAACCTTTAACAGGGTTCTAACCTTTAACCACGTATTTAGCCATCCCTTAACCGGGTGATCCCTAGCAGGATCAGTTCCTAGAAGAACCTATTGTAAAAGTCTCTAACTAGACTAGTCTCCTAACAAAGCGGACTTCAAAAGAGTTCAAAGACCAGCTTGTGGGTATTCATCCCCATCGTGGTTTTCCCCGGTTGGGTTTCCATGTGAAAAATCAATGTGTCATGTGTGATACTTTTCATGTGATGCTTTAATATTTTCTGTCAAGTGGTGAAGCATGTTTAACTAGCAGTCATTATATTTCTGATGATATATTACTTGTTTATGCATAGGGGTGAAGTGGAAATGAGATATTAGATTGTGTAGTGATCTAAGTGTTTACTGGTTTGTCATTCATACTCTCACTATGTGTAACCGGTAGTGCCCTAATTTAGACTGGTGTTACTATTTACTAGTTGTGTGCAGTCATTGTAGTCAAACTGCTTGAGGAAAAGTTTTTGTCTATACTGATTGACCCCCCCCTCTTAGTACTGGTTTGGTACTAACAGTTCATCATTATTCAATAGGCCCTTGCTGCTAAAGTTGAAGACAAGGATGAATGGGTGATAGACAGTGGATGTTCATATCATAGGACTGGAGATAAAAGGAAGTTTTCATCTTTTCAAGAATTTGATGGTGGTCTAGTTAGATTTGGAGATGACAATGCATGCATGATCAAAGGAAGAGGAACTATATCATTGGATGGTAAGCATAATACTAATAATGTTTATTATGTTGAAGGTTTAAGGCACAATCTTTTGAGTGTAGGATAGTTGGTGGATAAGGGATTCCAATTATAGTTCAAGGATGGAAAATGCAAAATCATCAATAGATCTGGATTGGAGATTGCATCCGGTACTCAGACTAAAGGTAACATCTTTCATTTGAACTCTGATGAGAAGACATGTTTGATTACACAAATTGATGAGAGTTGGCTATGGCATAAGAGGTTGTGTCATGTGAATTTTGATTGCATTGTAAAAATCAATTCAACTAAGGTTGTTAGAGATATACCTAAGACTGTGAAGCCCTATAATCTGATATGTAAGGAATGTCAAATGTTAAAGTAGGTCATAAATTTTTTTAAGAGTATACAAGACAAATCTAATTATGTTCTTGATCTTATTCATACTGATTTGTGTGGTTCTGCTATAATAAAATTCTTTTAGGGTGATAGATATTTCATGCTAATCATTGATGACTATTCTAGAATTGCGTGGGTTACTTTTCTAAGGGAGAAATATGAAGCCTTTGAAAAGTTTAAGATCTTTAAAGCTAAAGTTGAAACAAAGACATGGTTGAAGATTAAATTCTTAAGGTTGGATAAGGGTGGTGAATTCATATCTGGTGAATTTAACAATTATTGTGAGAAGCATGGGATAAGGAGACAGTTGTCTGCACCCTAGACACCTCAGGAGAATGGTGTTGTGGAAAGAAAGAACAAAACTATCTTGGATACAAATAGAACTATGATGATGGAAGCTAATATGCCTCATATCTACTGGAGAGAAGTTGTGAGCATGATGGTATATACATTCAATAGAGTTCATATCAAAGGAGACATTGGTAAGACACCTTATGAGTTATGGTTTGGTCATACACCTATAGTTAGGTATTTCAGAATCTTTGGTAGTAAATGCTATATCAAAATAGATGATTCCATTGTAAATTTTGATCCTAGATGTGATGAAGGGATATTTCCTAGTTATTCTAATGAAATCAAAGCATATAGATGTTATAAAAAGATTAACCAGCAAAGATTATAATCATAACTAAAAACACTAAGGCCACTGAGGCCATCCAAAAACTCAAAAAACCACCAAGTAGAAAACATCCCTATTTATTTTTGCCATGACTAATCTTGAGTAGGTGCCTCCTATCCCATTCTTTTTTCAGAAATTTAAAGAGGTCTTTCTAGTCCTCTTCCTCCTATTTTCCTTTCTGGGTGTTCTCCTGCAAAAGACAAAGGGTGGTCGTAGAGCTTTGCATGACTTTCAGCATGAACCTGGTGACCTCATGAAGTCCTTTTTCAGTGAAATCAGCTCTACTGACAATTTCCTGCATTTTCTCATTGAAAGAGTCCACTTTCTTTTCCAATTCCAGTAGCTTGCCATCCACTTCCTCCTTGATATTATTATCTTCCTCCACAATAACTATTTCCTTGATCCTAAGGGTAGAGGACAAAGAATTGGCTTGGGACTTAAGTTCAACAACCAGGTTCATAGAGTTGTTAGGGATTTTAGAGACATGGGTAGAGCTTTCAGGATGAGGGGTCAAGGTGGAGTGGGACAAGGCCACTTTGCTAGAGGGGTTGGTATCATCACCTATATTCTCAAAATCATCCATTTCATGTGATGAGGAGGGATCCATTAAGGGTTTATCTTTTTTAGGATTTTGGATGCCAGTCTCATAGAGCGATTGGGAGTGTTAGCTTCATCAGTTATCTCCACATCAGAGTCAATTTGCTGAATTATCACTTTCTTGTGCTCAAAGGGTTTTGAGTCCTCTGAGTGGCAGACATGCTTTTTACATTTCTTGCTGGAGAAGCTAGGTTTGAGAAAAAGAGTAGGGTTTTTTAAAAGATTATCAGTGACTGGCTTTCAACACATTTTGGATAGTAATCGTGCGAGGAGGGCAAAGAGCCAGGTCAGAATTATACAAGCGAAGGATAAGGACTTGATGGAGAATATAATAATCCTTATTTTTCTTCTTAGCTTCAGCAACATCTTTCACATTAGCAGCCATAGAATGCAGAAGAGAAAACGGAATAGAAATAAGATCCCTATTCCTAAGATGATTGATAAAAGGAAGATGGTAGTAATAGAAAACCCCATACCACCCATCGAAGGTAAAATATTTCATAATGATGTAGCACACCTCATCCCATAGCAGCATAAGCTCCTCATGATTGAACCCACCAGCCCACTTCATAGGGTTCTCACCATCATGGAAGAATTGATTCAGATTAGTAGTGTCCAAGATACGACTACTTTTTTCCATTTTCGTCCCTCCATGGAAAGGCCCGTCGCTTGAGCTATAAACTCCTCATTTAATTCCAATGAAATTCCACCCATAGTGACCCTTCTATCCACCTAGGAAGCCACAAATTGTTTAGACAGTCTCTCATCATTGCCTTCCATACTCTCCATGAACTTATCTATCCCTCCTTCTGTGCACACAAATCAAATCGTCGACCTGGCTTTGAAATCAATTGTTTTATCGGTTCAATTATCAGTCTATCACCCCCCATATCCACTTCCTCTAGCTTAATGGTAGTAGTAAGAAGTAGGGAAATGGAAATACATAACCTCTTAAGAGCCAAAGCAGAGTCCAGAAATAGACCTGACAAATTCTGAAATAAGGTAGTGCAATAATCGTCATGATTATTGCAAGATGTGTTTAAACAAATCTCCCAAGCCCGAGAACTATTCCACTCATGTGAACCATGAATCCGCCCAATGTTACTTAGAAGAGACAAGCTATGGCCTCCATCACCACCAATGTCATTTGTCTGAATGATTAAAAAAATACCTTTCTCGATATCGGTACTCCGCAAGGAAATAAAATCAATATCCAATCCCCTTGATTTATTTTGGGAATGATGACTAGGCCATATGCAGCCACATGGCATATCCACCTTGCAATTGGTGGGCTCCAACTTCAAATTCAAAATTTTATGATTTATAATCCTCGTCAGATTACAAATGATTAGGAGGTAAAGAAGAGGGGGAGAAAACATTTTAGCACTTAATCTTCTCTCTCTCTAGAACCTCCTTGGTGATCACTGGCAATGAATCAACATTCCTCCAGCACCGTAAGACTTCTTGTAGCATGTCGACAACAACCATGGAGTCAGCAGCCACATTCCCTTCTCTATAAATATGGTGGATAGTGAAACTGCCAAGGTTAGCTAGAAGCATTCTGACATCTCTCAATATCACTTCCACTTTCCAACTTGTCATACTTCTTCCACTAACAGCCTCCACAATTATTTTTGAATCACCTTAAATTTCAAGTTGTCTGATACCTATAGCAATGGTGACTTCATTCCCCATAAAAGACCCATTCCATCAACTTGGTTGATAGTATGTGTAGTCACATAAATCTGTCCACTTAATTAAATGAATACTTAGTATTTATTTGATTATTTAACCATCAATTAATAATTAATTAAATTAATATTTAATTAATTCATCTTAACCCTCTTCTCCTATTAATTAAATAAATTATTCAATTTATTTGATTTAATTCACTTAACCAAATTCATACCATTAATTAAATAAATAAATCATATTTGTTTAATTAAATCTTCTCTCACATTTAAATAAATTAATATTTATTTAAATCCCCCAAAATCCCACCTCTCACATTTAAATAAATTAATATTTATTTAAATCCCCCAAAATCCCACCTCTCACATTTAAATAAATAAATCATTTATTTAAATCACCTTTATCCTCCACCCACTTGTATTTTCCTACAAAAGCAAGTTGCACAATTATTTTAAATAAATAATTTATTTAAATCACCTTTATCCTCCACCCACTTGTATTTTCCTACAAAAGCAAGTTGCACAACTATTTTAAATAAATTATTTATTTAAAATCCTATTTATCCTCACCCACTTGAAACCTTTAATGGTTTCCCTTAAAGTATTCAAACTTGATGGCTTTAAAGTCTTCAAACTTGATGGCTTCCTTCTATAGTCTTCTTAAGACTTTAATGGTTTTCCTTAAAGTCTTCAAGCCTTTAATGGTTCCCCTCAAAGTCTTCAAGCATTTTAATGCTTTATCTCCCTTTTTCTCATTTAAATAAATTAATATTTATTTGAATATTTATCCAAATACAACTTGCACACATTTATTGAAATAAATGAATTTTTATTTTAATAAAATCCTATTTTCCCTCACCCACCAAATCCACTTGCAAAATCTAATCCCTTTTTAGATTCTTCTAACCTCTTCCTAATTAACTTAATCCATCCCCTAATTATTGTCACATTCCTAAGCAAAATGGAGTCACTTCTCAAAGCCTAAAAGTCTTTGATAACCATTAAAGGCTTTCAACCTTCAACCACTAAATGTCTCAAAGTCTTGGATAACCTTTGAAAGTTTCCAACCTTCAACCACTTAATCCCCAAAGTCTCCAATAACCATTAATGGTTACCTCAAACCCTCCCACATGGTTAAAACATTTGTTTTGACTCAACCTCTACCCAACCCAAGGGTCTCATCAAGCCTTTAATGCTTTGACCATGATTATCTCTTAATCATTTGCACAAAGGTTTATCCTTGCATTAACTCCTAATCCAGTGGGTAATCCTAATTTAGGCTTGACCCTTACCTTCTAGATAACCATGAGGTCTCCTCAGGCATTTAATGCCTCCAACCTCTTCTCTCAACCCAATCTTATGTTGACACTTGTCACCATTTCATTGGTGCAAATTGTGCACATGGATCCCCAACTTTCAAGCTTGACCCTTGATTAAACCTTTCAATCCTGGCCATCCATTGCTCCATTTTTCCTATAAATAGAGCCCATTCCTTCATAATCCAGATCCTGAAAACTTGTATGCATTTAGGCTATAGACATTTTTAGAGAGCATTTAGCATAGCATAACTAAAATCTTGTCTTTTTGGTAAAATCAATCATTTTAGCATCAATAGAATAGTATTTAGCTTTTCATTTCATATTTGAAGCTTAATATTAAATCTCAATCCTCCATAAGCATCCATAGTGCAAAAAGCTGCTAAGAGCTACACTCATTTGGGACTTGGAGAGGAGAGGAACAAGGGAGGAGCAACTATGAGCATCTTGATTAGCTATTTCATTCTATGTTTATATGCTTTCTATTTCATGCTTAATATCTCTCTTGATATGCCTGTTTAGGATAATCTTTTGTTGCTAACACTAACGTTTGTTTCTTGTGCTCTTGTGTGTGTTGCTATCAAACAGATTTTCTAATCCTTTTTGCAGAGCATGATTTGGTGAACCTGACGTGAATCCAAACACCACAAAGATCAACTTTTTTTTTTTAACCAATAACATGTTTGAATGTTGAAAATGTCACACAGGTCGCACTTTTGACATTGTTTTGGTGCGTTTGACATTGTTTTGGTGCTATTCACCTTGTTTCAGCGCTTTTCCCTTCTCTGTCTTTCCCTTTCTTTTAGTGCGTTTGTGTTAAATAGCACCTCTGTTCAAATGCAGACTAGCGCTATTGTAACAGAACGTTGTACAAATCACCTTGTAACCAAAAAAAATAAAAATTAGGCTTGTAGAAGCCCACCAAAACATGTGGATTTTTCTAACTAATTGTCTTTTATGCAGGTTCTAATCTTTTTGTGCAGGGGAAGGAGTTAGTTTAAATGCTTTAAAAGTTTCTTTTTTACTTTCTTTCAACAAAAGTTGGTTAAAAAGAATCCATTTTTCCTTCTTGCACAAGTTAAAATAAACCTCACATTTTATTTTAGAGTGCATAAAATGAACCTCAAACTTGTTTTTGGTGCTTAAAAAGAAAATTCATCTTTCTTTATTGCAAAGTAAGAAAAACAACAAACTTCAAAATTTTGCTTTCATTGCAAGTTAGGGATACATTTTGTTTTGGTGCTTAAAATCAACAAAACAAATTTTCTTTCTTACATCAAACTTAAAAATCACAAGCCACACTTCTATTTTGGGCAAGTAAAAAGAACAAACCACTTGCTTTTGATTTTTTGCAAACAAATTTTACTTCAAGCAACAAAACGTGTTTTTCATTAAGTTGACCAGGATTTTCAAATTCTAGATTACAAAAACACATTGCTTTTTGAAGTTAAAAAGAACACCAATGCCTGTTGGAGCAACATCTCCAAATAGTTAGACCACATTTTGACATGATGGATTAAAAAGAACAAGTGTTTTACGTGTTTGGCACGCTTGTGCACAAAGGTCAATCGAGTGGTCCTACCTCTAACACACACTATCCTCTCCCTTGGCTCTCGTGGTCCTAGGTGCAAGAGAAAAGTGTTAGTAACACTCAAAATTTTATCTTTTTTAAGAGAGGCCTGCCAAGAGACACATCACTCTTGGGAACGACCTCGAGCGGTAAATCTTTCGAGCCGCTATAGAAATCAGGTGAGAGCGAAAGCTGTAGCCTTGGGTATAGCTGTTCCCACAGTGTAACTGGCCGAAAGGACAAATGGGCCCCACCACCAGTTACAAGGCTCTTAAGTGAGTCACCGCAGAATGAACTTATGTCCAAAAACATCGAACATGACTAAACACCTTTAAGTAGTAGCCCACCTGTTCTATTGATTGAGGATATTTGCGATATAATTTAGTGCAAGAGCATAGATGGTTTTGCTCCCAAGATACTCACCATACATATTTCCTTGAGTAGAAACATAGCTTTTTGAAAAGTCACTTGTGGCTTGATAAAAGTGGTGACTCCCCCATCATAGGGATCATCTATTTGTTATGCTCGTGCAAGACTTAGTATATCACATCCTTACCTGCCACGGCAGGATTCATAAGGTATGTAGTACCAAAGTCGAAGAAATATCAAGATGTGGGCTAAATTTATCACAACTGGCCATTTGTCCTTAGGGATAAAAAGTGTTTGAAATGTGTTCATTTTAAAGACCAACTGCAAATTGAGCCGACTTCAGGCTTTGGAAATACACCTTAAAATACATCTAAAGGAAGGGTCATAAACAAGTCCAAAGATTGGGTTGATCTAGACCCATACTCATTTGTGCCTTTGAGGCAACATTTTGGTGTTTGTGTGCTTGCTTTGTTTTCTTGTCAAAGAAACATCAAATCAGAAAATCAATCCCAAAAACAAAGTATTCATCCAACCAAACATCTTTCAAAAACAACCAAAAACATCAAAAACAAAGCACAAACAACAAAAGAGTCAAAATTTTTATGACCATTCTTCACATCTTGCGAAAGAAGAAGCGTCATCAGAATATCAACTTGAAAAGAAGACCATTGAGCTTAAAGGCTTTGATCAAAAGGAGGAAATTCTTCTATTTAAATAGACAAATCTTTGTCTCACATAGAGTTTTTCTGCGTCACATGCGTCTCTACCTTCAAGGAAAAACAAACGAATTTGATTCTGAATCATTGAACCGCAGAGCTTTTATGCAATATAGAGCTCTGAGTTATCACAAAAACCAAGGAGGAAAGATTAATCCCAACTTCTTCCCAAATGTCTGTATCACATACAACACAGCTCGAGAAATACCACCAACACCCGAAAGGGAAGAGATAGAGTTTGTCCCATTTATAACACAAAGTTTTTATTGAAGTTGAAAACATTTTCATCCATCATCTCACTCATACATCATCACTTCATCATCAATCCGTCCCAACTCTCAAAACATTAAGAGGTTCTTGTCCCAAGTTCTCTTTTAGATATTGCTTGAAATCAAACACATCACATCACTTTTTAGATTGTTTCTACATCTAGGATAAGCTCATCCTAAGAGACACATCTACACAGGTTAAAACTAGTTCATGAGTGAATCCTCTCATTACTAGGTAGTCAAAATCTGTAACACATCTCAGATTTCTCTACACCTTATCACATCCAAACTCCTCAAAACAAACAAGCAATTCAAAGAAGGAATTTCGGTTACATCTACCTTCAAGTGCTAGAGATCCCCATACAACACAAATCACCAACCATCAATCTTTCATTTCATCAACAACTCATCATCATCTTCAATCAACTTCACACAAAACTTGCAAACAAAATGGCTCAAACCCGATCACGGTCAAGGCAACGAGAAATAGAAATTGAGGAAGAAGAAGACGAAAATCTCAATGAATTTCAAGAGGCACTTGGAGGAAATATGAATGATGAAAACCCAAATACTCCCACTCCTACAACAATAGAGAGGGCCCAACATAACCCTCTCTTTAACAGACTGTTTGACGAAATACTCAGGAGTAATGCGGATGCTCACTTCTTAAAACTCACTCAAGAAGGAACCAAACTCCCCTCTGACTTTGATCTTGCCCAATTAAGACAAGCATCAGAAAGACAAAGTCGCCATGAGGAGGAAAGAGGTAGAGATCACATCAGATATAACATTCCTCGAGGTAACCCACCACCTCCTCCTCCAAATGAAATGGAGATGTTGCGGCAACAAGTCAAGAATCTCGCCCAACAACTTCATAGTGGTGTTAAGACCAATCAATTCTCACTTAACGACATCTGTCCCTATCCATTTGATAGGAATATTTATATGCCACCCTTTCCATGAGGATTCGAAACACCCAAATTTGAAAAATATAGAGGAAAGGGGGATCCCCGTGATCATATCCGAGAATTTCATTCCGCTTGTCTTGAAGTGGCATATGAAGATACATACCTAATGCGCCTTTTTCCCCAAAGTTTGGGAGGAACAACCACGTCATGGTTTTCCCGACTACCAGGTGGCATTAGAACATTTGAGGAACTCATCCAGAAGTTCCTATCTCATTACTCTTATAATATTGAACGCGACATCACCATGGCTGATCTGTGCAACACCAAACAAAAACTAGGTGAACTATTCTCAGTATTCCTGCAATGATGGCACCAAATGTCTAGCAGACGTTCTCTTCAGTTACCTGAACGAGAACTAGTGGAAATATTCATTTCCAACTTAAACGAAGAAATGGAATTTCACCTGGATGTCAAAGACACAGACTCTTTTAATGATATGATCACCAAGGGTTTAAAGTGTGAACGGGCACTCATCAAGAAAGGACTCATCAAAATCTTTAATGAACCAAAAGATGGTCCTCGCCCGCACTTCAATAGCGATAAACCAAACTTCTGGAACAAGAACAAAAATATCGTCAACGATGGAGTTGTGGATGCTCGGACTATCCAAAATGCACAACCTGTGGTTCGATTTGCAGGACAAAATCCTCCACCTCAGAATAACACAAATGTTCCTTCCAATCAAGGTCACATCACATCTCATGATGAACCAAGACCTCGTCCACAAAAACAAAAAAGCACATATACTCCCTTAGGGGAACCCATTGAAACAGTGTTGCGACAACTCATTTCTCAGAATTTGGTCACTCTACCTAAACTATCCAACTACGAGCCTCAGGTCAAACCAGCATGGTGGAGAGATACTAAACACTGTGAGTTCCATCAAGGAAGAGGACACAAGACAAGTAATTGTCACCGATTGAAAGATCTCATTCAGGATCTTATTGATCGAGGAGAAATTGAGATTGAAGGACATGACCCAAAAACAACAAATAATGATCATCTGATGTTCAAAAATCCACTTCCATCACAAGATCAAAGGGGTCCTTCCACTTCTCGGCGAGGCACTGATACCACTGATTATACGCAGGCTACGTATAACTACACTGTAAATCACCTATATGATGCCAATGAACAAGTTGCAACTATAACCTTCAAAAATCCCAACTCCAATTGCAACGTTGTTACGCGTCGCGACAAAGTTACCATAAAGGCAGCTCCACAAGGCACCACCTCTGTCCCAAAACAATACAATCTTGTGGAACAATTAGACAAAACCCCTACACTTATATCCATTTTAGAGCTTTTGCGTCTATCACCATCTCATAAAACTATCTTGGATCAAGCACTCCAAGAAGCGTCAGTCCTCGCAAATCTAAATACGGACCAATTTCAAGCCATGGTTGGAAGTTTAAAGTCATCACCTTGTCTCACTTTTTCTGAAAGTGACAACTCTTCCTTCCAACAACCTCATAATGCCTCACTCCACATCGAAGGATTTATTAACCAACACAGGATCAAGCGAGTCTTGATCGATAATGGAGCAGGCCTAAACATTTGTACACTATAGTTGGTCACAGCATTGGGATATGCAATAGAATCAGTGGATCCTTGCAAGAAGATCACCATTAAGGCCTATGATGATGTGGAGCGTTCATCCAAAGGAGCTGTGGTACTACCAATCTGAGTAGGCCCCGTGGTAAAGCACATCATTTGTCAGGTTCTGGACCTTCCTCTGCCATACAATCTATTATTAGGGAGACCTTGGATACATGCCATGCAAGTTGTTCCATCTACCTACCATCAATGTATCAAGTTCCCACATAACGGTACAGAGATCACAATCCTGGGCGATGCAAATCCCTTTGCATTTTGCCATAATATCAGCCATCAACCAGAAATTACTGTTCCTAATAATAGGGAAGCAATTTCCTCCACATCATATGTAAGTCCCGCCTCTCTTGCCAGTTCGAACACCCCTATACCCAAGCAAGAAAAGCTTAAGATGAAAGTAGCAGAGGAAGGTCCTGGAGAATACAACTTGAGTCAGCTCTTTTGTGTGGGACAAATGCCCACTTCTCCTAGAACACATGGTAAGCCACAACAGTTACTCCAGCAACCACTAATCATACCAGCATGTGCCTTGACGCCATTCGTCCTTGGAAAGAGTCAAGAGGAAGAGACACAAGATGAGGACCTAGCGGACTGGATCTATAAAGATCCCATCACCACTGATAAACCGCGAGTTACACTTCCTACAGAATAGTATGGCAAAGGCCTCCTCATTATGCAAAGAATGGGATATGATGGGTAAAGTGCTTTGGGATACTGCAAACAAGGACGACATGAACCTCTGCTACCAGAATTCAAGCCCAAAGGTAATACAGGCCTAGGCTTTGAAAAAGAGATCCTTCCTAAACTCAAATTCAAAGGAAAACCCAGCAAACCATTTTGCCCACCTACTGCAAAGAGGACACCTTTCATAATCAAAGCACCATCAAGCACTATCCCCACTGCCCCATCGAGGCTCACAACCCCACCGCAACCATCATCAATATCATTCATCCCACCAAACGAACCAGTAATCCCATCAGCAACACCATTTGTAGCAACAACTGTATGGAAACCTACAACAACATCTATGGCACCAGCCATTCCAACAAAAGCCACTAAATCAACACTGTCGATACTTCCAGTAACAAATCCTTTAATCCCCATCACAGTTCCTGCAGCACCGATCACTACAAAGATACATAAACCAATCACACCTGCCGTGTTTAACTCCAAAGACATCCCAGTATGGTATAGCAATCGGATGCTGGAGAGTGATTCAGAGACCGACTCACATGAGTGGGAATTTGATTCTGTACAACTTAACACTTCAGATGAGGAAGACACATCACCACCTCCGCCACGCAAAGACATCCCTGTTTACGGAGAAGCACAGATAAAGACCACTTGGGTACTTGAGCTGGAAACATCTTCCACAGACCCTATGTCTCATCCTATGCCTAATTCTAATAAGGAGAGTACCATTAACGACCTTCACCATAACGTCTTAACCCTCACTGATACATCTCCCGCACTTAACCTAATCGATGAAGTAATGCCCATTATCCACCCTGAACTCATCGAATGGAACCAATCAAATCCTCCATGTCTTGACCTCTTCCAAAACGATGAGGCTATCATTGACTTTTTGGAATTACGGGATAATCTACCAAGCGGGGATCACAAAGCTGGATTCACCATTGAACTTAATAGCACAGCATACTTCGGGGCAGATGCCAAACCTTTCAGCTGCAAAAATATAACAATGAAACATGGATCTTCCAGTGAAAACCACACTGTGGCACTGTTTGATCCCACAAAAGTAAAAAGAAAGAGCGTATCCAATGGTGAAAACCTCTTTGAGGCACATGAGGATGAAGGGTTTGACATTCTCCCTACTAATGCACAACAGGAACGATCAATGATTCTCATCGAGGAAACCAAAGAATACAATGTGGGGACTCCTGAAAATCCTCATATCATACATCTGGCATCTCTTCTCACTCCAGAGGAACAACCTAAATTTATAGAGTTCTTCCAGAAGCATCAGATCAACTTTGCATGGTCATATGCAGACATGCCTGGGCTTGATCCTGATTTAGTCATGCATCACCTCACCGTAGCAGAAGGAGCCAAACCTGTCAAGCAGAAGCTTCATAAGATGCATCCCTAGATTGCAGTGCTAGTCAAAACAGAACTCAAGAAACTCCTAGATGTTGGTTTCATTAGGCCAATTGATTATGCAGAATGGATCTCCAACATTGTGCCTGTCGGCAAACCAAAAGGGGGCATCCACATTTGTACTGACTTCAGAGATCTGAATAAGGCATGTCCTAAGGATGAATTTCCCCTACCAAATATTGACATCATAGTGGATCTAACAGCAGGACATGTGATGCTTTCACTCATGGATGGCTTTTCCGACTATAATCAGATAAAGATCGCACCCAAAGATCAACATAAGACAGCCTTCACATGTCCATGGGGCACATACTGCTGGAATGTAATGCCTTTTGGTCTAAAGAATGCAAGAGCGACCTATCAAAGAGCAATGACCACCATCTTCCATGACATGATGCATACTATGATGGAAGATTATGTGGATGACTTACTAGAAAAATCACTCACTAGAGAAGGGCATCTCCACATCTTAGATAAAATTTCAACATGCTACGAGTTCTTGGTAGAACAGCTTTGGATCCTCGCTTATGATATCCCTGAATCTGAAATGATATGTCGCCTTGTTGGTTCCAAATCCCCATGGTATGGTGAGTTCTACACCTATCTCCGCGATCATACCCTTCCTCCCAACCAATCGAATAACCAACGAAAAACCTTCATTCGCCAAACTGCTCGATATACCATTATTGCCGAAACCCTATACCGACGCGGTCTTGATGGTACACTCCTTCGATGTCTGGAATAGGATGAGATAACAAAGGTTTTGGAAGAGGTACATGAAGGAATTTGCGGGACTCACTCAAGTGGTCCATCACTAGCCAAGAAGATCATGCGAGCTGGATACTATTGGCCATTTATGGAAAAGGATTCCTACTACTTTGTCAGAAAATGCAAGAAATGTCAAGTTCATGGTGACCTGATACATGCACCAGCCCAGGAACTGCAACCAATCACGACACCATGGCCTTTTTGTCAATGGGGCCTCGACCTTGTGGGTAAGATTCATCCATCTTCATCCAATGGCCATAAATTCATTATTACCGCCACCGAATATTTCACAAAGTGGATTGAAGCTGTTCCACTTACCCAAGTCACCGGCAAGCAGATCGCCTCATTCATCCTCAACTACATCATCTGCCGGTATGGTGTACCCATGTCCATCGTCACAGATAATGGTCTTCCTTTCAAAAATCAGGATGTCCATGAACTTTGTGAGAAATTTCATATCCAACACCACTTTTCCACTCCCTATTACCCACAAGGCAATGGTCAGGCTGAAGCATCCAATAAAAATATATTAAGGATCCTCAAGAAAATAGTCAATGATGCCGGTCGTGATTGGCATGTTCAATTGAATCCAGCATTATGGCATATCGAACTAGCATTCGAACCCCTACAGGTGCAACTCCTTATTCATTGGTCTATGGTGCAGAAGCTATCTTACCTATTGAGGTTGAGATACCATCATTATGAGTTTCCTTGCATAATCTCATTGATGATGAAGCATACAGAGTCTCACGTCTTCAGGACTTAGAGTTACTTGATGAGAAGCGACAAGCTGCATACAATCACCTCAAAGCCTATCAGCAGCGCATGAGTAGAAGCTACAATCACCGAGTTAGATCTCGTACATTTGAGGTAGGTGATCTTGTTCTTCGAGAGAATCCTCGCAACCAACCAAACAAAGAACATCAAGGCAAGTTTGAATCAAATTGGCTCGGCCCATATGTTGTCACTGCTGTATTCGGGTCCGGGGCATATCAGTTGGCTACATCAGATGGAGAACCGCTCGCAAATCCAATCAATAGCATGCACCTCAAATGGTTTTATACCTAAGGTGTACAGAGCATCAGGCTCCCCTGCATATCAGAAAATACCAAAAACATTAAGAAAAATGTCCTAAAGAAATACAAAAACATTCAAAAAGTAAAGAAAAATCATGCATCCAAATGGTGAACAACCACTCCGATGGCACCTTGGGTAAGTGCGATGGTGAAAACCTGGCAAACAGGTGCCACTCGTAAAGACAATGGCTCCAGTATCTTTCAGGCTTGTTGCGATCACATTCATTCATACATACACACATCCATCCGAAAAACCATGGCTTGTTATTTCTTTGCAATTATGATAAATACTTCATGCATCTTGCGTCCCGCTTCTTCATAAGTCATGTCTAAAACTGGGGGCAATGCCTTTAAACTATTGCTGGAAGTGGATTATACATTGTCTTATGATTCATTAAGTTCTTCATTCAAACAATCATCAAAAATCCAAAAACATTCAAAAATATCTCGCAAAAATACCAAAAACATTCAAAACAATTCAAAATCCAAAAACATCGACAAAACCATTGAAAAATCACACAAAAACATGGCAACACCTTGTACATACCCATCCATGCAGATACCAAAATAAACATTGACAAACTACTCACACAATGACCATTTACCAATCAACCACACAATCAACATCAACAATCAAACTGTCTTCAACAAGGATGCATCCTTCCTTACCAAAACAAAGACAAAAGTGACGTTTTCTTTGACAAGAAAATTATGTTAAGCTATCAAATGCTTGGTTGATTCGTGAGTAATTCATTTGTTTATCTGTATCGGGATCTTTCAGCATTGTTTTGTATCGTTTGCGCATTATTTCCGATGAAGTTCTGGGGCATGTACTAATGGTGTCTACGTGGGAAGTTCACTAAGCTACGTAATCTTATGCCAAATACAGTCATAGATCATTACGGCTTGCTGACTATAGCGTATACCTCGACCATATGAGCATGAACCATTACCAAGGATCCATATTCTTTTATTCTTTATGTATATACTATTTGTTTATAGGTACAATGCTCATTCTTTGGTTCCTCCTCATCCAATTTGGATAAAGGTTTTTATTTCTTAGTACGGTATGCACTTGTCTCAGGATATGATCAGCCTAAGATCAAGGAGGACGATCCAAGTCATGCATGAACGGAGATAATCCTTGTCTGTTCCGCAAGAAATACTCAGGTCAACTTGATCCATTATATCAAGTTGCTTGTATTAACTTGCTATATCAAATCCATGTAAGAAATACTCTGGTCATCTTGAATCATTATGTCAAGATGCTTGTATTCTCTTCCAACATTTTAAAGCTCAATGATGAAAATAGAGCACTATGGATCGTCATTCCATCTCATCTATATATGCTGCATTTCATTGCATTCCAACCATCCATACATTCATAATAGCTACATATCATGCATACATAGTCATAATAATGCATACTCTATTTTCCTCTTTTTCCATAGGAATGAGTCATAAGTCCTCCATATCTTCTATCTAACATCAAATCCCCCCTCACCCTCCCTATCTTGATCATCAACATCATCCTAATCCCTTCATCGCTTCCCATCCTCACTCATCCACAAAATTAAGCCAGTTACTCTGTCTACATAGATACATCGACTCACACACACCTAAACTATCAACAGATACTCTGATCAAGTATCTTCGGGTCTCAACAGGTAATCGATTATGGTAATCCTAGACTACATCAGGCATTTATCACAATGACCTAGTCTCAATGGGGTTGCCATGATTCCCCACAACCATCCATCACACGCACACACTATCAATTGATCAACCAATCAAACACAATCCAACAGACAATTACATCAATTGTCTACGTCTCAATGAGTATTTTGCTTCATATACCTTGACTTCATTGGGCAATTACATCAATTGTCTAAGTCACATCAGGTCACTTTGATTCACTTACTCAGACTTTATCATGTCCAAGTGACCAACTGACATCAACTGTCACGCTTTGACTTGACCGGGGCAATTAAACCGATTGCACCAGATTGTCCAAACAATTTTGATCAATTGTATAGCATCAATCCAAACCCCACACTACATTTGCTATGTATCTCTTGCATGACCTCAGGGTACTCGCTGGCTTGTTGTTTCTTCATATTCACTCCATTTTCTCCCATTCTTTCATCATTAGTTCTAATTTCTTCTATTCTACATCCCCTCCACTTTTCATTCTTTTTCGAGAGACTGCCCGATTTTTCAAAAAAAATTCGGCCCATCTCTCGAGGGGGCATACCACCCATTAAATTTACATTTTATGGGGCATTTCTTCACACCTATTTTTCTTTCTTTGAAACGATGCGATAAACTGCACCGTCTCAAAGAGGGGCAAATGTAGTCACATAAATATGTCCACTTAATTAAATGAATACTTAGTATTTATTTGATTATTTAACCATCAATTAATAATTAATTAAATTAATATTTAATTAATTCATCTTAACCCTCTTCTCCTATTAATTAAATAAATTATTCAATTTATTTGATTTAATTCACTTAACCAAATTCATACCATTAATTAAATAAATAAATCATATTTGTTTAATTAAATCTTCTCTCACATTTAAATAAATTAATATTTATTTAAATCCCCCAAAATCCCACCTCTCACATTTAAATAAATTAATATTTATTTAAATCCCCCAAAATCCCACCTCTCACATTTAAATAAATAAATCATTTATTTAAATCACCTTTATCCTCCACCCACTTGTATTTTCCTACAAAAGTAAGTTGCACAATTATTTTAAATAAATAATTTATTTAAATCACCTTTATCCTCCACCCACTTGTATTTTCCTACAAAAGCAAGTTGCACAACTATTTTAAATAAATTATTTATTTAAAATCCTATTTATCCTCACCCACTTGAAACCTTTAATGGTTTCCCTTAAAGTATTCAAACTTGATGGCTTCCTTCTATAGTCTTCTTAAGACTTTAATAGTTTTCCTTAAAGTCTTCAAGCCTTTAATGGTTCCCCTCAAAGTCTTCAAGCATTTTAATGCTTTATCTTCCTTTTTCTCATTTAAATAAATTAATATTTATTTGAATATTTATCCAAATACAACTTGCACACATTTATTGAAATAAATGAATTTTTATTTTAATAAAATCCTATTTTCCTTCACCCACCAAATCCACTTGCAAAATCTAATCCCCTTCTAGATTCTTCTAACCCCTTCCTAATTAACTTAATCCATCCCCTAATTATTGTCACATTCCTAAGCAAAATGGAGTCACTTCTCAAAGCCTAAAAGTCTTTGATAACCATTAAAGGCTTTCAACCTTCAACCACTAAATGTCTCAAAGTCTTGGATAACCTTTGAAAGCTTCCAACCTTCAACCACTTAATCCCCAAAGTCTCCAATAGCCATTAATGGTTACCTCAAACCCTCCCACATGGTTAAAACATTTGTTTTGAGTCAACCTCTACCCAACCCAAGGGTCTCATCAAGCCTTTAATGCTTTGACCATGATTATCTCTTAATCATTTGCACAAAGGTTTATCCTTGCATTAACTCCTAATCCAGTGGGTAATCCTAATTTAGGCTTGACCCTTACCTTCTAGATAACCATGAGGTCTCCTCAGGCATTTAATGCCTCCAACCTCTTCTCTCAACCCAATCTTATGCTGACACTTGTCACCATTTCATTGGTGCAAATTGTGCACATGGATCCCCAACTTTCAAGCTTGACCCTTGATTAAACCTTTCAATCCTGGCCATCCATTGCTCCATTTTTCCTATAAATAGAGCCCATTCCTTCATAATCCAGATCCTGAAAACTTGTATGCATTTAGGCTATAGACATTTTTAGAGAGCATTTAGCATAGCATAACTAAAATCTTGTCTTTTTGGTAAAATCAATCATTTTAGCATCAATAGAATAGTATTTAGCTTTTCATTTCATATTTGAAGCTTAATATTAAATCTCAATCCTCCATAAGCATCCATAGTGCAAAAAGCTGCTGAGAGCTACACTCATTTGGGACTTGGAGAGGAGAGGAACAAGGGAGGAGCAACTATGAGCATCTTGATTAGCTATTTCATTCTATGTTTATATGCTTTCTATTTCATGCTTAATATCTCTCTTGATATGCCTGTTTAGGATAATCTTTTGTTGCTAACACTAACGTTTGTTTCTTGTGCTCTTGTGTGTGTTGCTATCAAACAGATTTTCTAATCCTTTTTGCAGAGCATCAGTATGGTTCCTCAAACTTCCAGCGAAGGTGGCGATAAGACCACCTTGATGATCTCTTATAACACCACCTCCGGCTTGCCAATTATTGTGGGCTGCCCCATCAAAGTTTAACTTGTGCCATGAGGGAGTTGGGGCTTTCCATTTGGTCATTTTGTTGGTGTAAATAATTATTCATCTTGGATATTATTACACTTACTTAAGTTTACTTAGGAAATGCATTTCTTAGTAGTTTGGGTATGAGACACTCGAGTGTTTGTGCCACATTGGGATAGTGTGTGTAGGAGAATTTCCAGCTTTTATGGTGTTGATCTTATTGTTACACTCCACATTCAGTGGGTGATCCACCTCATATGAACTATTATATTGTTTCTCCTACCTACCCACACCTATTTCCTACCTACCCTTGTTTCTTATTGAGCCACATGTCATGTTTGTGTGCTCACATATCCATAAGCCTTGCCTATATAAGCAGGCTCATCTACATTGTATGTAAATGGAACAATTGATCATTTTATCTATTGATGAGAATATAGTTTATTCTTATCCTATATTTTGTCTCTCTATTGTACTTTTCATTGAGCTCTTGATCTTGGCATAATTTCACATGGTATCAGAGCCATTGGGGCTTCATTGATTGGTTTTTGGAGACATTGTGGAAGGCTTCTATTTTTGGATCTGAGGGACTGCATTTTTTGGAGGCATCTTAGAGCATTTTTGACCTCACCATTGCATCCAGGAGGCCGTTTCCATAAAAATTGAGTATAAATTCAACCTATTTTGGCAAAAATCGATTTTTGGGTGTGGAGGAAATTTTTTGCCCAATTTGGGTGGTACGGTATGGAATTTTCAGATTTAAAAAAAAAAAAAAATTAAAATATATATTTTTTTTTGAAAATTAGTTTCCAGTTTGAAATTTTTTTGAAAAAAAAAATAAAAATTTTGGAAATTATTTTTTTGGGATCCATACCTCCTGCCCAGTCAGTGCCACGTCAGCAGCGCCACGTTAGCAGTCCAATTGGCTGCCAAATCGCCCTGCCACGTCAGCAGCCCAGTTGACTACCACATCACCTACTAAATCACTTACACAGTCAGTGCCAAGTCAGCGCCTAGTCAGCCATGAAGTTTGGGCGACGGTCATATGACCGTCAAATTTAACCCCGCAATCCCCTGACGTCATCATTTTTTCAGAAATTTTGCAGGCCCCTCTCATTGAGCTTTTTGATTTTGTAGTTCAACTTCAAATGGCCATATCTTGCTCATTTTTGCTCCTTTTTGGTACAATTTTTTTTGAAATGGGCTAGAATTTCATGTACTTTCACTTGGTAGAGTTATTTTCTGATTTTGATGGACAGATGTTTTAGAATTCTCAGTTTTTTGTGACTGTACTTGTCTAATCCTCATTTCTGCAACTTCCAGGTCTCCATTCGGGCTCATATGAACTCCTTTTCAGGTGCTATTTATTTTGAAAGAGCATTATTTTTTGTCTACTCTCAAAATATGCTATCAGTTTGCAGAAATTGTAGGTAGAAATTGTACTTTCATCATATGGTCTTATTTGGCCAATTTAGCATTTGTATTGCATAGATCTATCTTTCTGATCTTTTTCTTTGAATTTCTCAGCCTATTGGGGCAGTTGTAAAACAAAATCAGAATTTCACCTTGCCATTGTTTGCAAGTGGCATATTGTACACGCACTACATATAAAGTGCCAAAATCATCATTTTTTGGGGGTATGCTTTGATTGAGTGAATTTGGGGGGGTGTCTCTTGTACTTTTGTACTCTTGTGTTCCTTCATTTTTGCTGCTATGGGTTCTTCTAAGTTTCATCTCTTAACTCCTCATAATTATGCTACTTGGAAAATTGATGCATGGAGTAAACTTATGGAAAAAGGACTAACTCATTACATTGATGGAACTATTGTTGCTCCCGCTGATCCTAAGGTTGATCTAGTTGGTCACTTGGATTGGCTCACTAAAAATATCAAGGCAATTGGTACCTTAAGAAAGTATGTATCAAAGGATCTCATTTTTCATATTGAGAAGTGTACTCTAATCAAGGATGCTTGGCAAAAGTTTCAAGACTTGTATGGTCAAGTTGATGAGATTAGGGGATATCAAATTGATAGTGATCTCACCATGTTAGATCCCAATAAATTTGATACTATACAAGATTATGTCACTAAGGCAAATGAGTTGAGGGCACAACTCAAAGATTGTGGCATTGATAAGAAGGATACTCAATTGATCTTCAACTTGATAGGCAAGCTTCCACAAGAATATGCAGCATTTGTTTCTAGTTTCCAAACCCATAGGATGACAATGGGTTCAAGCTACACAATGCCTACATTTTATGCTTTCAATTAAATGTTGATGATGGAACAATTTAAGTTGATAAGCATGGGCATTCTTAAGGCTTCTAAGTCTCAAGCATTAGTGGCAAATCAAGGGAACAAAGGAAATCAAGGAAAGGACAACTCAAACAAGAAGAAATGGCAATCAAAGCCTAAGGACAAAGCACCATCTTCTCCACAACAAGGAGATTCATCCTCTTCCAAGAGGGATAACTCACCAAAGAGGGAGAGACCTACTTGTGCCTATTGTAAAAAGGTTGGTCATGAGGAGCGTCATTGCCATTCTAAGAAGATTGATGAGCTCACACATATCCTCAAAAAGCATAACATTGATTTGCCTAATGTCTACAAGAAGGATGATTCATCAACTTCCACTTCCTCACATTCAAATGGAAAAGGGCAAGCATTCATGGCTTCTACAAGTGGGATGACTCACTCTTTTGGAACAAGAAAAGGAAAAACTCCATGTGCTACTATCAGTCATGATTCAGAGAGATGGCTTCTAGATTCAGGGGCTTCTCATCATATGACATCTTTGCAGTCTATGTTATCTACATTTGAGCCTTGCACCATGCTGTAGATTTTGATGGGCAATCATACATACATGGATGTGATTGGGAAAGGATCTATTGACATTTGGGATAACTCCTTCAATAATGTGTTGTGTGTACCCCACTTGACAAACAATCTCCTTTCTATCTATCAAATCACACATGGTGCAACTAAGAGAGTTGTGGAGTTCACACCTGAGTCAGTTTTCATTAAAGACTTGGAGACTAGAGCTATCATTGAGACTGGGGTGATTGATCATGCATCTCCTCCTTTTCAGATTTTGTTGATGATGATGATTTCACATTTGATGATTCTACGCATGATGATTCCACTTCTTGTGATGGTTCAGTTTTTGAGGAGAACTTTGGGCACTTGAACATGGGGATTCTCACATGTGACCCCATTCTTGAGCCTTGTATTTCATCTCCTCATATTGATATCACATCACCTATTGCACCTGATGATGTGGATAGTGCGACAGTTTTGCCTTCATGTGATTCAATGCAATAGGATATTCATTGTCTTCTAGCTTCAAATTCATGGGATGGTTACTTGACAGACATTGTAGGTTTGTTTATGGAATCCTACATTGCAGATTTGGGAGACATCATTGATGACATTCATCTTCTCTTTGATGAAGGTGATCCTTCTTCGATTGTTGCGAGGGAACACTCTGACCCTCTTGGTCATTCTCTACATGATCATTATTTCCAGGTTGACATGATTGTGGATACTTATGTACAACAATTGGAGGAGGTCTCTTTATCTTTTGAGGAGACATGTGAGTCTTTGGGACATGTTCTAAATCCATCTCCACACGATCTTGGAGTGCCTTTTTCAGCAATGTGGCATAGTTTACCACCTTTGGAGGGGGTATCTTTCAGCATCAACATGGGGACACTTGAGCAGTTTTTAGAGATTCCTTTCATCATGAGTTTTCTTCATACATCTTCCCTTCATGATTGGGGAGACTTCATGGATACACCTTTGGTTTTGTTTCTTCCTAAGGGGAGGAATATTGTTCAACATTCATGGAGCAGTTTCTTCATACATCGAGCTTCTATCATTGGTGCAGAATCCACATTGAGGGGGGGCTTCCTAGCTTCTCTTCTTCTCTCATATGGGGGGGACTTTTTCCTCACATGGGGTTTTGTCCTTCACATACTTCTATGAGAGTTCTTTGTATCTAGTTTTTCATCTCTCTTTTGGGGGAGGGTTTTTTCCCATTGGGTTTTTCTCTCTTTCCTCACTTTGTGAGAGATTTGATTGCATTGGTTTTCATGAATTCGCATTTTTACATGGGTACCTAACATGGCCTAGTAGTCGCGACCCATCTTGCATTGCTTAGTTGCGTTGCAGACTTCAGTGCATTCCCCTAAGTTGCACTTAAGGGGGGTTGTTGGTGTAAATAATTATTCATCTTGGATATTATTACACTTACTTAAGTTTACTTAGGAAATGCATTTCATAGTAGTTTGCGTATGAGACACTTGGGTGTTTGTGCCACATTGGGATAGTGTGTAGGAGAATTTTCACCTTTTATGGTGTTGATCTTGTTGTTACACTCCACATTCAGTGGGTGATCCACCTCATGTGGACTATTATATTGTTTCTCCTACCTACCCACACCTATTCCTACCTACCCTTGTTTCTTATTGAGCCACATGTCATGTTTGTGTGCTCACATATCCATAAGCCTTGCCTATATAAGCAGGCTCATCTACATTGTATGTAAATGGAACAATTGATCATTTTATCTATTGATGAGAATATAGTTTATTCTTATCCTATATTTTGTCTCTCTATTGTGCTTTTCATTGAGCTCTTGATCTTGGCAAAATCTCACACATTTTTCTGTTGATCTTTTTAGTTTTGTTAAACTTAAACTCTAGGAGGAGTTTCCAATGTTTATCAATCCTCTAGTCAGTTGGGTTAGGGGGGTTTTCCATCTAGTCACTGAGATATTGTCCACAATCATCTTGAAGTAGCTATTAAAAATATTGTCTGGGGAGTTTCAACATCTCTGAAGATTCTATTATTCCTTTCTTTCCAAACACTCTAGCATATATGAGGAGGGATCTTCTTCCACAGTTGTATAACTAGGGGGTGGTGAGAAGGTGATGACCATCCATTCACAAACTAGTGTATGTCACCATGGAAAACCCATTGGAGGCCACATTTTCCAAGGATAATGGTTTGCAAGTGCCTAACAAAAGGGCAATGGATAAAAAGATGGTCGATAGATTCCTCCTTAGATTTACAGAGGATACACCTATTAGGTAATTGGAAGCCCCTTCTCCTTAAGTTATCTTGAGTCAATGCTTTTCCATGCATGAGAGTCCACCAGAAAAAAATAATCTTTGGTATAAGTTGCAGGTTCCAAATATTTTTCCAACATTCCATATCCCCATTGAATCTTAAAATTTATCTGTAGGTAGACCTGACCAAGAAATCCCTAGACTGAGCCCCCTTCCAGATGAATTTATCCTCTTGGAAAGACAGAGGTACCTGGGACATGTGCATGAGGGTCAGAAGTTCTAGAGCTTTAGGCAAGAGGTCAGGTCAATCAATGAAGATCAAAGAGATTTTTTTCCACTTTCCTCTTCTCGACACAATGTATTCAATAATATAATAACCAAAATGGTCCTTTAAGATGTACATTAATTGGCAGAAGTGGGTTTCAGCCAAAGGTTTATCTTCTAGCCACGTATCTGTTGGAAACCAATAACACTAAGAGGGGGGGGGTTAATCAGTGTTACACCAGAATAGTAAGTTTTAGCCTTATTAAAACATGCATACACCAACTAGTATACTGATATAAACAGAATTGAAAGAAGTAAAGAAACTAATAATCCAATCACATAAATGAGAATCATGACTGGTATCAAAGCCTACAAGATTTGGGCTGGTAAATTTGATGTCCTTGTTGTTAGGAGAGTCAGTTGGAGATAACATGGTGACCAATGTAGAGTTGGCCAGGAAAGTGGATGATCAGGAGGAAGAGAATAGACTCTTGAAAGAGAAATTGACTGAGTTGGAGAGTAAGCTTGGTGCAATTGAAACCAAGGCTGACGGAGTGTTGGCAAAGGTAGAAGGAACATAAAGGAATTTTAAAGAAGTGGGAGAGATAGACAAGATACCTAAACCTAATCCTATCCTAGAGAAAGAACCCTTCTTGAAGGCATTGAAGGCCTTGAGTGGAAAATCACTGGAAGGATTTCCATTGTTCACTGGTAAGATGGAGGTAGAAGTGGTCCTAGAATGGATAGAAGGTATGGAGAACCACTTTGATTGTGAAGGCATAACTGAAGCCCAAAGAGTCAAGGTAGCCAAGTCTAGGATGAGAGGAGGTGCTCTCACATGGTGGCAATTTGTACAAGATGAGAGGAAGAAAATGGGCAAAGCACCCATCTCTTCTTGGAAAGGGATGCTAGTGAAAATCAAAGAAGTCTATCTCCCTGATGACTATTAAGTGCAAATTCATAGGAAGAGGCAAAACTTAAGGCAAAAAGATCTTGATGTCAGTAGCTACATGGAGGATTTTCACAAACGTAGCCTTAGACCTCATGTGGTAGAAGATGAGAGTCTCAAGGTTGCTAGGTACCTAAATAGTCTACGGTGGAACATCCAAGAAGAAATCAGTTTGATGAGCCCAAAAACATTCCATCAAACCTTTCAACTTGTCCTTAAGGTGGAGGAAAAAATAAAAAGAAGACATGACCCAAGGAACAATAGGGGAAGAGGTAGAGGAAAAGACAATAGAGGCCATAGAGGAGGCTTTGGTGGAAGGAGTCCTGAACAAAGAACACAAGGAGAGTCTAAACTCACTGAGCAGCAAGATAGTGGCAGCAGTAGAGGAGGATTCAATAGAGGAAGGGGAGAAAATAGTGGTTCCAAAGGAAGATCTAGTGACCAAGGTAGAGGTTCCTCATACTTTGCAATAGTGAAGTGTTACCATTGTAACCAACTTGGTCACCCAGCATATAGGTATCCAGAGAAGGGATCATCATCACATGGTGGTGAAAGAAGAGTGAGCTATCTTCAAGAAGAGTCTTCAAGTAGGGAGACTTCAAAATTTACCTTAGAGTTAGAAGTAGGTGACAACTTGATGATAAGGAGAACTTTGATCAAAGAATCGATCAGAGAAGAGCCTAGCCAAAGAAGGTCCTTGTTTAGTATCAAATGCAAGATTTTGGATAAAGTGTGCAAAGTGATCATTGATTCAGGGTCTATAGACAAAATTGTGTTAGAAGAGGTAGTGAGCAAGCTCAAATTGCAAAGGATACCTCACAACAAACCTTATAGAGTCACTTGGTTGAACAAAGGACAATATTTTCTTGTTAATGAGCAAGCATGGGTGAATTTTACCATTGGAAGGTATAAGGACAAGGTGTTATGTGATGTCTTACCCATGGATGCATGCCATCTTATATTAGGAAGACCATGGAAATTTTATAGACAAGCTATCCATGATGGAGCCAAGAATGCATACTCATTCAAGAAAGATGGAGTCACATTCAAGATTTAGTCTATCCTTGAGGAAGGTGAAAAAGGGGCAGCAGGTCCTAATGTTTTTTTGGTGAGTGAAAAATGGTTCTTAAAGACACTTGAGGAAGGTGAAGGTATAGGGTTTGCACTTGTGATGAAGACCAAAGAAGAAGACAAGAAAGACGAGCAATATTTACCATTTGAGGTGCAAGAATTGTTGAAGAAATTTAAAGGTATAGTAAGTGAAGGACAACCAACCACCTTACCTCCTAAAAGAACCATAAACCATCAAATAGAATTCATTCCCGGAGCATCCTTTCCTAATAAGGCAGCCTAAAAAATGACTCCTCAACAAAACATTGAGATTTCCAAGAAAATCCAAGAGCTCTTAGACCAAGGCCTAATTAGGAAGAGTATTAGCCCTTGTGCTGTCCCTATTGTGTTGGCACCAAAAAAAGGTGGTACTTGGAGATTGTGTACTGATTCTAGAGCCATAAATAGGATCACCATTAGATATAGGTTCCCTATTCCTAGAATAGAAGACCTAATGGATTTTTTAGGGGAAGCCAATTACTTTACCAAGATTGACCTTAAGAGTAGCTATCATCAAATTAGAATTAAGGAGGGTGATGAATGGAAGACTGCATTTAAGACTACTGAAGGTCTTTATGAGTGGCTTGTAATGCCATTTGGCTTATCCAATGCTCCAAGCACCTTAATGAGACTCATGAATGAGGTGATGAAGGACTTCATAGGTAAATTTGTGGTAGTATATCTTGATGATATTCTCATTTTCAGTAAGGATAGACCAGCACATATTAGTCATTTGCAAGATGTATTACAAAGATTGTATGATGAAAAGATAACCATGAATCTGGATAAGTGTGAGTTTTTCAGGCAGGAGTTGGTTTATCTTGAGTTTGTGTTGTCTCAATGAAACCTCAAGATGGACCCAATCAAGGTGGAAGCCATTGTAAATTGGCCTAATCCTAAGACAACAACAGAGGTGAGAAGCTTCCATGGACTAGCTCAATACTACAGGAAGTTCATTAGGAAATTCAGTACTATATGTGCACCCATGTTAGACACCAATAGAGGTGGAGTAAAGGAAAAGTTTTAGTGGGGTGAAGTAGCAAACAAAGGTTTTGAAACCTTGAAGGATAAGATAGCTACCCAACCAGTACTAGTGTTGCCTAGTTTTGAGAAAATTTTCATTGTAGAGTGTGATGCAAGCAATGTTGCAGTAGGTGCTGTCCTAAGCCAAGAAGGAAGACTAGTAGCCTTCCATAGTGAGAAGCTAAGTGATACCAAGAGGAAATAATCCTCTTATGACCTTGATTTGTATGCTTTGGTGCAAGCATTGAGAAAATGGAGACACTATCTCTTACCCAAAGAATTTGTGGTATACACGGATAACCAAGCATTGAGTTTTCTATTCCCAAGACAAACTCAGTCACAAACACATTAAATGGGTGGAGTATATGAAGGCCTATACATTCACCATTAAGCACAAGAAAGGGAAACTAAACCAGGTAGATGATGCACTAAGTAGGAGGCTCTTGACATTCCAATAAATCCAATTGAGAAGCATAGGTGTGGATAGTCTTAAAGACTTGTATGCAGAGGATGAAGAATTCTCAAGTGCCCACAAAGTGTGCAAGGAGTATCAAAATCATTTCCATAGTGAGTACTCAGATTTTACCTTGCAAAATGGGCTATTGTTCAAAGGTGGACAACTTTGTGTGCCTAAAGGCTCAATGAGGGAAAACCTTATACAAGAGAAACATAGTGGCAACCTTAGTGGTCATTTTGGAGTCAATAAGACTCAAGAGCTCGTTCAAAGATTCTATTATTGGCCAAGGATGAATCAAGATGTGAAAAGGTATGTGGAGACTTGCATAGTTCTTCAAAAAGCCAAGGGTACTTCAACAAATGCGGTTTGTATCAACCATTTCCCATACCAAGTAGACCTTGGGAATGCATTAGCATGGACTTTGTGGTAGGTTTTCCAAAGACAAAGAAAGGATATGATAGTATTTATGTCATTGTGGACAGATTTAGCAAAATGGCTCACTTTGTGCCTTGTAAGACCACTCATGATGCATGCCAAATAGATTAGTTGTTTTTCAAGGAAATAGTAAGGATACATGGTTTACCATTGAGCATAGTTTCAGATAGGAACTCCAAATTTATGAGTCATTTTGGAAAACATTATGGCAAAAGCTTGGCACAAGCCTCCCTTTTGGATCAGCCTGCCATCCTCAAACAAATGGGAAAACTAAGGTGGTGAATAGAAGTTTGAGAAACTTATTGAGGTGCCTTAACAAGGAGTATGGGAAGACATGGGATCAAGTACTTGCTCAATCTGAATATGCATACAATGACACCATAAATAGGACTATGAGTAAAAGTCGTTTTGAAGTGGTCTATGGTGTGCACCCAAGAGGCATTTTTGAGTTAAGGGATTTAGGAAGTGCAGAAATCAGAAGTGGATATACAGAGGACTTTTCTTAGTCCATGAAGGAAATCCATGAATCAGTTAGGCAAGCTTTGAAGGAGAACACAAGCAAAATCAAACAAAAAGTTGATGAAAAGAGAAGAAATCTACAATTTGAAGTGGGGGATCTTGTTATGGTGAACTTGAACAAAGAAAGGCTACAAAAAGGAGTTCCAAACAAGTTGCAGATGAGGAGGATAGGTCCATGTGCCATTCTAGCTAAGTATGGTGAAAATGCATACAAGGTGGATCTACCTAGTGACATTGGCTTGTCACTAGTTTTTAACATAGAAGACTTGGTTGCATACAAGGGGCCAATCCAAGGTATAGAATGTAGTCACTCAGAGGTTTTAGAGGATGTGCATAACCTTCATTTACTAGCCAAGCCTAATCCTAAGGCCAAGAAGGTGTTAAGTTCAAGAATTGCCAAGAAGACTAGGCATTAGGCCTATTGGGAGCACCTAATCAAATGGCAGGGTATGGATGATGCTGAAGAAACATGGGTGATGGAGATAGAGTTTCAAAAGCTTGGAATTTATCCAACACTGATTCCTCAAGGGGTGACATGATCTCTTTTTGTTAGGGAGAATGGTGCAGGAGCACCTAGGTCCTAGTTTCTTGTTTTTACAAATTTTGGCTTGTACTAACCCTAGCCAAGTCAATAGTAAATAAGTACTCTAGGAGGGTCCAAGAGTGAGTATTTTGTTAATGTAGGCCTAGGTGGAGTTCATTTTACCTAGGTTTGCATTTTTGTGTAAGTAGTGAGTTTGAGTAGGTATTTGGCCTTTTTGTTGGTCAAAAGTGTCAAAAGTTGGTAAAAGCATTAGAGAGGGTTAAATATGTCTTAAAAATGTTTGAAATGTCATATGTGATGACTGGACATAGGCCTCTTAGGTTGGAGAGATCAAAAGTGCAAAAATCATAAAGTTGCAAAAAGTTGTCATGACAACTTTTGTCCTGAAATTGGTTAGCGGTGGATTTAGGGATTTCCCAACACCTTGGAAGGAATCCACACTTGGGAAACCCATATAAACCCCCTCTTTCACATTTATCAAGGTTGGTGTACTTGTATTTTGGAAGTAATAATCAAAATACAAGATTTTGGACTGCACTTTTCATTGTTTTTGTCAATCTTTGCATTCTTTGAAGGTTTAATGGATTGAATCCATGAATACAATGATGGGTTGAGGTTTAGTAGTGTGTTTCAAGGTAGGATTTTAATTTTCAATCTTTTTATTTAGCATTTACTACTGTTTATGTGATTTTTATTCACAAGTGGCCAGTTTTGGCTTGTAAATAGCAATTTCCTTGTAAATACAGTTGCCCCATGAGTCCCACACGTGCTGCCATCACAGATAGTTGGAACATGGTTGGAAACCTCCTATACATTGTAAATATTCAGGTTCAATTATTGGATAAGTGTTTGGATATGACTCTCACCTCATTCTAGGCGAGTCCAGGAGCAACCCGGCTAGAGAAGAAGAGGTGAAAAAGTGGTGAAGAGTGCAGAGTGAGTGCAAAATCACCATTTCTGAGTTTGGAGGGGTCCATGGGGTTAGGGAAGACTTGTATGTACAAGGAGAAGCCTTAAAAAAACCATTTGATAGCAAAACCCCAACTTGTCTGCTCACTACCGATTAAAGGCTTTTAAAACCCTACAAACCCTCATTTTGGGGTTCATACCTTGTACGGTAAGACTAGGGCCTAAAACCTCAAAAATATTTTAGAATTGGGTGTATCATTGAAGAAAAGTTAAACTTGTTTTGGGGTTGTTTGAGTCATTTTCCTCCAAGCCCTAGAAAACCGGTCTTGGAGGCCTCATTAGGCCTAATCCTTGTAGCCCTTTTTCGGGCAAAATTGTGAAACCGGTAAGAAACCTAAAGGTTGAAACCCATTAATGGACTCCATATGCACTAAAAAGATGTTATAAGACCTCACTACACCTCTACAACATCTCACAACAGTTAGAGGTCATTATGACAAGTTGAGGCCAAGAGGCCAGAATTGAGCACCTGAGAAGCACAGTGAATTGATAGGGTTCCTAACCAAAACACCTGAAGCAAACACCCTAGTAAGGACAAGAAGCCCTAGAAGAGATTGAGAGGGATTTGGAGGTCTAGAAAGCAACTAGGCTTGGTGAGTTGGTGGAATTGAGCAACATCAACTTAGTAAAGTGTTGAACAGGCTAGGTGAATCCTATCAATAACACATAGAATTATACGTGGAAAACATCAAAGAGGAAAAACCACGATGGGATTTGTGACCCACAATATCAATCCATTGGCCATATGAAGAGATATTACAAAATATGAGGGTTCCACACTTGTAGGTTGGCTTACAGCCTAGAGCACATTGCTCAAACACAATAGGAGCCTCACTGAATACATAAAATTCCAGACTGCAATCCAGAGAAGTGTGAACTGCTAAGATAGCATCTTCTATGCTAGAATACAATTTCGGTTTAAGCTCTATCTATTCCGGTCTGAATCTCTAAACCCTTTACCAAAGTAACCCTTACAATAATTTCCTCACATACATGATTTCTTTGATATATTTCGCATCATATTACCTTCACATATCCATATATGTCTCTTGTATATATATATTTCAAAATGATCTATCAAACTGTCCTATATACCCTATACAAATTTTGCATGCCTTATGTTGGCTTACAAAGATATATACAATATCAAGTTATATGTCGGCCAGATAACATAAATGCGTAAACATTAAAATCAATTGCTGATGCCAGGTCCAAGATATGTCATCATTCAATACTGATAACCTTTACTAAACCATGTCAGCCTACATTGTTGGTGACCAAAGAAATCCTTTTGTTTTGTCGGTGCCGGTGTTGGTGTAGAATCTATGAAGTGTTTGCCGAAACACCATAGAATCAAAACATGAAGCCGAAACATAAAATCATGTTGTCATCAATGACAACATAGTGAAATCAACCTATAGAGTGTCAATTGCCAACAATCTCCCCCTTTGGCATTGATGGCAACACTCATGTGAAAAATGGTCAAGGTTTCATCTGTCCGTTTCATCCTGCCCTGCTCCCCCTGAGCTGAATATGCAAAAATACTCCAAAACTCCAAAACTACCCCTTATGTATACAACTCTTTTTATTCTTTTTCACATCTATACTACTCCTCCTTTGACATCAATTCCATTAAAAATTCTAAAAAGAATGTCAAAGATTAAGAATTGTCCAATGAATATCCCCAAAAATGTCTTACCAGAGCTTGACCAACTTCAAAATTTCTGGATAAGCCTTCTCCAGTAACTCCACATAAGTATCCCATCCAGTTTTGAATGTGCTGGAAATAGATACAAGTCCACTTAATAAATGTTCAAAAGATTATTTCTCATTTACTACTCGTTTGGGCTTTCCCACCATATCCATGCATTCTTTCTTGTGTACACAGAGTGAATCCAACCGGGGACTCACCAAGCCTCTCAAACTTTTGGATCTTCTAATTATTTTGTCTCTTTTCTTCTCAAGAGAAAAAATTTGGTTCTCCAAAATCAAAATTTGACCATCAATTGATGTAGTCAATGAAATCAATCCATCAAAAGAGTTAGCAATACTTGCAATTTTCTCCTGAATTTCCTTTATCTTTTTATCTACATTTTTTGTAAGTATTTCAGTGTTACAACATACCCCATATATATTTGTACATTGTTTCAAATAATTTTCTATTAGGATTAGCTTCTCCTTGATCTTTTTCTCTCTTAGCCTGAGTAAATCTTTCTAGTGCTTGTCAGTTTGATATTTGTTGTAAGGATTGAAAGTCTTTTGATATATGCTCAGTGATTACCTTAAGCTTGTCGGATGGGCTCACTTCATTTTCAATCTTACACTCTGGGACCAATCTGTGTAAAATAGTGATTGATTGATCTATAATCCCTTTATATGTGGATCCCTCCTTCATCAGTTTTTGTGCAACCATCATCATCAGTTTAGTGGGGCTCATCTTTGTGATGTTTTTCTTTTCTACCTGAGAAGTGCCAATTGACAATAATGATGAACCAACAACCGGTTCCCTCTCGGATTCCCTTGACTTTTCCTCTGAATATTTATCCTTCATAACCTTCTCACTTGTATCAGTGGCTTCGCCACTTGGTGCAGTCTGTGCAACTGTCGGTTCCTTTGTAGGAACAGTAACCTCAACCTGTACATTTGTATCCAGAGGACAATTGTCCTCAATATTAGTATCCTATACAATATTAGTTTGTTCTCTTTGTATTAACCGGTATCTCAGTATTTGTTTATACATCTATATTTAACGAGGGATCAATTTTCACTATCTTAATATTTTCAAAACTGAGGTTGAAATACCCATAATCCTCTTTCCTTTTCCTTCAATTGGGGTATCTACAGTATCTATCTTGGTTTCCGGTGAAGTAAAGAATCCTCTATTTTCTCCCAAAAATTTAACCCATGCTTTTTGAGTCTCCTTTATTATTTCATTTACTCTCCCTAGCATCAGACTAGTTATCCTATGTTTTCTATTGAAAACTTTTCTGCCTGCCACCTCAAGTGTCTTTTCCATTTCATCAGGAGCTATAAAAGCACAAATAGATAATAGTTCTTGAATTTTAATGTATTTATCCTCTTGCATAGCTGATAAACTTCTAACATCCAACATGTTATATAACTCAGCTAGTATTTGATTTTCTATCTCTATTAAGGCTTTCTTATAAATATCCAAGTATAATAGGACTACTTCCTCTACCTCTCTTTGCTCATCATCCTCTAAGTTTTCATAATAAAATTTAGCATTCTTCAACATGCCATATTTAGTGATTTCATCTACCAATTCTGCACAATTTTTAAGTGAAACCTTTTCAAAATCAATGTCATTCTTCTTCTTCCTCTTAGCAATACAAGATGCAACTGTAGGTGTAGCTTTAGGTACTTGCTTCTGTGCTGGTAGCTTGATTGTGACCTTCTTAACTAGTTGTTTCTTTTCTTTTGCCTTTGTTTCCTCCGGTTTCTTCCTAACAACCCTCTTAAATGCTAATGGTGTGTCATCCTTTGATTCTGATTTTGCAGTAATAGGCTCAATATGAACTTTTGGATCGTTCCTCTTCATGCCTTTCTCCGGGACAATTTCAATTAGTGCTTCTATGTCCTTTGAGACCTTATGCACAAATTTGATTCCTTTTCCTTCCCGTTTATGTCTTTTCTTTTGGTTGAACTCTATTTCAACCTCTTAGGTTTTCTATTGTGCAGTACCAAAAGGCTTATCTGCCTCATCAATTTGTGTATCAATTAGCATTTTTTCATAGGCATCAAGAACCTGTGCATCTACCTCATAGACCATTTCTTCAATCCAAATCTTTTGGTGCTTATCTACTTCCATAAGAGTCTCATCCTTCTTTACCATGAAGCTTTTGTCGGTAGAATATTTTTCTATAATATGCTCAGGTACTCTTACCCTAGACCTCATAGATTTTTGAAATGCCTTAAAATACCCCCATACCTTATCATGTCTCTGGCTTCCTAATGCAGCAATTGACTATTTCAATTATCTTCCTATCGGGATGTCAAAAGCTCATTGCCTCTTACTATAATTGAGTGTATCATTCAGAAAATATAACATTAGGCAAACTAACAAGTTCCCATACCAGAATGTACCCTTCTTCTCACCCTTGATCTTTCCTAGATTTATCAACAACTCATCAAGCATTCAACCGCATAGATCTAATTTACATTATCTCTCATCATTTTGTATGCAGCCAAAATGCATGAACTGGAAACAAAATTCATTTGGTTTGACTGAGTTACCTTATACCTGATGATCATACTACCAAATTTGATGCCCATGTTGGTGATAGTACTCACTTTCATGGATCTTTTGTCTGATGTCGAGCCAGTGATCTTCCTCATGAAATAATTTGAAAATTTCTTGTCTGGATGTTGCCCAACCGATGGAAAACCAGTGATTGCCTAGATGGCTTCCTTGGTGATTTTTTAAGGTCTATTCAGCCATATAAATTCCCCATGTACTCTACTCAATACATATTTGATTATCTCATCTTCAAACTCCAGAATATCCAGAATGTCTATAAACCCTAGTTCTTCAATATGTTTATATGCTAGTTTGATCTTTCTAGATTCTCCCACTAGCTCACTCATATACATGCCCTTAATCTTTGAAGTTCCTAAGTCCTTGGTGTGATAGTGAATATATTCCCTAACATCCTCTACAAATACAACTCCCTCTAGAACGCGAGAAAATACTCCAACCGAATCTTCTAGGGTAGCCACATGTGGATACTGCTTGAAAATTAGCCTGGGGTGGTCCTTGACCTCTACTACAGTTGGATTTGCAACAAAAATAGGAGTAGAAGATGATCTTGCTTCCATGTTTAAAGATAAATACCTTTTGATCGCTCTCGGTGGAAACCTTCAACAATTTCTTCTAGACGTCAGTGTGATCACTCAAGAAGAAATCCGATTGCTCTGAATTGCCTTTGATCTCACTTAGTCACTCTAAAATTTCTCTAAATGTAAGGTGATTAGTAATGAAGTTTATTTGGCCTTCTAACCTTCAAGAAAAGCCCTAATCTTCCATTGACATTAATAACTACCGGTGAAAGATACCATATCTCGCTCAGAATATATCCATGCCAGATAATCCTCTCCAATATCTAGAACATTTTCTAGAACCTCTTCCTGAGGCATATGCAATATCTTCATGAATTTTGTCTACCCTAAGGCATCTGCCTTAGATACTGGATGAGCTTCATGCGGTGCAGAAGCAACCTCTTTTGTCGGATAAGTAACTGGGACATTCCCATCTGATGTTTGTTCTTTAGTCTTCCTAACCCATCTCTAAGTATGATCTTGTCAGATTTCACTAACCTTCTCTTTTCCTTTCTCATCTAATCCTCCATTTCTAACCGATGGATTTATGCTTTTACAGAACTTAGCAATATGTCCAACCTCATTACATGCATAACATGTAACATTGTTCTTTTGAATTGCTTTGCTAGAACCGGTGAAATTGCTTGACCTGCACTGATTAGCCATATGTCCAAATTTTCCACATGCATAGCATTTTACATTCATTATTAAATCTTTTGTCTTATGACCAAAGTTATTACATTTAGAACATTTACCAGGAGCAAAATCAGGGTTCTGATTTGCTTTGTTTCTACATTGCCTAGCCATGTGACCAAATCTATTGCAAACCAAACATCTACCTATTACTATTTACTAAGTTGTCATTAGTTTTATGTCCAAAGTCATTCTATATACTCTAGTCGGTTATTACTACCGAGATATTCAGTCGGTAAGCACAGAGCAGTCGGTTACAAAAGTTACAAGTCACAAAGTTTAGTATACACCGAGCTATCTACCGAGTAACGTTCTATGACTACTGAGCAGCAAAGATGGTATTGTAAGTTATGATACTAAATGTAAAGTACATATGCCAATAGCTAACAAGATGAGAGGGGGGGGTGAATCATACAAACTTAATCTTCCATAAAATCAACAGATTCAACCTCGGTAACTTATACTTCAGCAATATAACCAAAAACTGCTAAACATGCAACTTCATAAACACATAATCATCATAACACATATAACACCAGATTTAACATGGAAACCCAAATAGGGAAAAACCACTATGGGATTTTGGACCCACTAAGAAATATACTCTTCTAGAGTATGCTCGGTTAAAAGCAAATCCTGTTAAAGATTACAAACACATTGCTAGATGTGACCCGGTTAAAGGATTTCCCTCAGATCTATTAGGATCTTCACATTGTTAGAAGTGACCTTGTCAAAGGATTTCAAACACTCATTTAGAATGTTACCTTGCTAGAGGGTTTACAAATAAGATTGTTAAGTCCACTCGGTTAAGAGATTTTTTGTCACTTACAAAATAATAGTAATAAAAATATATCTACAACTTCACATCTAAAATGCTAAAGTAGATTCTTATTTGCTCAAAACAATCTTGTCATAGGACTTATCTTGTCCCTCTATTGGGCTCCTTACTCTATTATTCAAACAGGTCTTCAAGCTTTTGTGCTCGATAATCACTATGTAGCATCCATGTGCTTACACTTGCCCGCATACATTGTTTATCAACAATTCCTTATTAATAATCAATTGCTAACCACTTAATCTCCTTGATCACATTTTCCATGATCAATCTTAGCCATCAGATCTTCAAACTTGACTAGGTTCAATGTATCCTTCGATCTAAAAATGATTTACCTTGCCTTGAGACTTGCATTCCTTTCTTGGAACTTGCGCAAGGTTATTGTGGTTCAATCTGCGCTGTAGATCTTCCTCCTGATTTTCCATAGCCATAGATCCTTAACAAACTTCATGCATGGCATACCAATCATTTATACATCTCCAACTAATCATTGTCCTTCATTAAATAATGCTTTTATCCATCCAATGCGATCTATCAAAACTCAGTTGCAACTCAGTAGATACTAAACTTTACTCGGTAGACATTCTGCCTTCATTAATCGATATCGATAACCTTAGGGTTTACTGACTAGGTTCATTTCTCGGTGACATAGTATAGTATTAACCTTACAATCAACAACATATGTAGGATATCAAAACAATCTAAACATCATGATCTCATCATTGTCTAACTCGGTAATAGTTTCCCATTAAATAACTTATTTCTCTTCTTATTCATCACATTCTTTCTGTGTCTTTTACCGACATCCTAATTCTCTTCAAATCAATCTTCTCAAGATATGGCAACATCATACTAAATTAGAAAATCAATTTCTTGACATCAATGACAAAATAATGTTATAAAGATAGTTATCATCCTTCTTCAGTTATATCAAATAATCTCCAACAACCTTCTCAATATCTTTATTGAAATGCTAACAATCTTTCTTTCTACTGAAATGCCAACAGGTATACCAAGTTAATACACACCGAGTGAAATGTGTTACCAGATTCATTGAACCTAGATGCATATGGAAAACGTGTTACAAAGATCGAGGAACAAGAAACTGTTAACACATTGGAAATTACACTTATAGATTTTATATGATTTTGAGGACATCTATCCAATGAAATAATTTTGTATGGTTATCCATTTAATGAATCATGTTTGTAAGATCGAAGCATGAACAAGATCATCGTTACAAGAGATCTATTTATACAGTATGAATTGAGGATCAAATATGTGTGTGTGAAGCAAGACATATGTGAAAATAAAAATCATGGGAAAGCACTAAGTGTTATGACAGTTACGATTGACAGAGATACACAGAGGTCACCGAGAAGGATTTTAGAGAACAATCAAGGAACATAGTAAACAGAAAGGTTTACCGAGTTAATTTATGATTTACCGAGGTATGCTATAAGCAAGGTAATTTCATTTTGAGCACATAGAATCTGCTATAACATTTCAGATGTGAAGTTGCAGATATTTTATAAGATTTTGATTGTAATATTTTGAGTTGTAAGAGAAACCTTTAACAAGGTAAAAGACTCTAACAAAGTCTATAAATTGTAAAGCCTTTAACCAGGTGCAACATTTAGAATAAGTGTTGTAAAATCCTTTAGAAAGGTAGATCTAAAGATCTTGATACTCCTAATAGGGTAAGCTATCAGAAATAGCTAAACATGTAGCTCTAACCGAGCAACCTTTATTATTGCAGTAGTGAAGTTGTGGGTGCCATCCCCACCGTAGTTTTTCTCTCTAACAAGGAGTTTTTGCGTAACCAAAATATATGTGTTATGGAGTGAATCATGTATGATTGTTATTTATTTGTTTTAGCATTATATTATGTTACAACAGTTTTCAGTTTATGCTTAACAGTAAAGTTATTGTTGAAGAAAAGATTTGAAGTACTGATTCACCCCTCCCCTCTCAGTACATTATCTTTCCATATTGGGCCTAACAATTGGTATCAGAGCTCGAATCTTGGAAAAGGGTTTAACTGTCTAAAGAGAAAGATCTTATCAATGGAAGGCTACAAACAATCTTGGAGAATCATAAATCTTCAAAATGAATTAGATCATGCTAATCAAGTGATTGCTAACACATAGAAACAAATGCAAAAATCTTTGAAAGTTAGAAGAAGATTGTCTGATGATTTGCAGGACTCTCAAGAGCTGGTGGAACAAATTGAGACATCATCTGAGAATAGTATATCTGAAGAGACTGAAGAAATGGTTGGAGCATTGAAAGAAAAGAACAAAGCATTGACTGATCAACTAAAAGCAATGAAAAGAGAACATGAACATTTCAACACATAGATGACTAAAATCTTGATGCATTGAGGACAGCCGAGGATAAATTAAGAGATCTAGAAAGAGAAAAACAACAGCTTGAAGCATTAGTATCTGAAAAGAATGTTGAAATCACAAGGTTGACTGGAATTGAACAAAATCTGTTAGATCAATTGGGTTATGCACATCATGAAGCAAATCTGAAAGATGATGAGAATCAAGCATTGAAACTTGAAGTATCAAGGTTGACCGATGAACTTGAAACAAAGAAGAAATCCAAAGAAACACTGAAGAAGAGTTATGAAGCATCAAAGATGTTGGATGAGCAACTGAATACAAAAAGACCCAACAAAGTTGCAGGACTTGGTTACAAAGGAAAAGACTCTACCGAGAAGGGAATCCACACTATCAAGAGAAAAGAATCATCAAAGCAAGCTAGAAACAAGAAGAACATCAAAGGAAAGAAGCCTATTTGCAACTACTGTGCAAAACAAGGACATACTACCAACATGTGCCAAATCAGAAAAGGTAAGCAACCGAATGTCACTAGGTCCAATGTTTATTGTTACAATTGCAATAAATTCCAGATGATTTGGAAAAAGAAGGAAATTGTGTCAAATGAAGAAAGCACCTTACCTACCAAGTTAGGTGCATCTATTCCAAATTAATCGGTAAAGGTATGAAGGGACTGCATTCTCTCAAGGTTAAAATCTTAACAGTTCCTATTTTATCATGTACTTAATTCAAAATCTGCATAGCTAAGATGCATTAGCAAGTTTGAAATTTTATCAAGTCTTTTGGAGCACTGTCAAGTTGGTAAATGTAGGAAGCCTGTCAAGTCAGTAAATGCAGGAAGTCTAGCTACTTGGTAAAAGCATAAAAAAAAGGAAGGTAAATTGGTTTAGTGGAACCGAGTGCATTTAATGTTTTCTAACCTAACTGCACGGAGCCTGATAAGGTAAAATGTGTACTTAAAGCTTTTGCGCGGTCATTTTACACTTACCAAGTTTTTAGAAAGAAGAGCGAATCGATTCAAAGGCGATCAAATCTCTTCTGAAGTGAAATTCAAGGTATTTATATCAATCACAATGCATTGTCAAGCAAGTTAACCAATCATATCAGTTGTGAATATTTGTTTTATATTTACTGAGTGGAAAGCGTTTGCTAGTTAAAAGTTTTCAAACCCTAAGGCTCTTTCATTAGTGATTATCCAAAGTTTGAAATGGCTCCTAAGATTCAGAAACCCATTATTGTTGAGAATATTGAGAAGCCCTCACTGAAATACTCACTACCTCCCAAAGTAGCATCTGAACCAGATGATAAAATTGCATTTTCACTCATTCTGGATAGGGTTTTATTAGTTGAGGATGTCAGATTCTTCACTAAGTGTCGTGTTGAGGAACTAGGTCACATAGAGATCAAGGACACATATGATGAGTTGTGTACCAATGGAAAACTAGATAGCAAGTTTGAACATATTAAAGTCAAGGGATTGAGCGAAGCCCTAACCTACCCGCGAGTCTTCAAACCCCAATGGGTTAAATTTGTTTTGAGCAGATTTCATGATGACTTTCTGTGGTTAGAGGAGAAACCATTCAAGATCACCAAGGAAATCATCCACTTGATCACCGGATACCCTATTTTTGACCATGCCTGAGCTCAGAAAATGATTTCACAAAATGAATTGATCACTTTAACTAGAGTTGAATCTGATTGTAGAGGTCTGAAACTGAACAATGTCACAGATGCAGAGCTAAAGTTTGCAATTAGAGTCGTAGGTTATTGTTTCTTTCAATCGGCAAGGGAAAATAGTGTACCCTGTGCTACTGTTGATTTAGCCTATAAATTTGTGAAGAAAGTTATGAAGGTTGATCTATGCGAAGTGTTGTTTAAAAATCTATTTGAAAATCTCAACACCATAAGGAAGCTGAAGAAGAACAACTCAGAAAACACACTGAAGTTTGGATCACTTTTGGTATGCATGTTTTTCTATTTTGAGAAATTATTTCCATCAGTCGGTAATGTAGTTTGGGAGCTACACCGACCAATCACCCATCAAATCAATGACTTCATCAAACAACTAGGTGATAACTTCAATGAGATTATGGATGATTATTTTAGCAAGTTTCAGGAAAAGATGCATAACAAGCACAGGATACCACCCTAGTTAGTGGAAAAATATAAGGACAACATATGTTTTGAAGTGGACACCGACTACTGCTATGTCAATGCGGTAGAATCGAGAACTCAATCTTTGCCACCTATGGGTTATGAGATTGATTTTGACATTACACAGCAGCAGCAGATAGATGCCTTTCTTGCACTGCCTAGGCATGCTACCGAGATCAAATATGGTACATATGAAGAAGTTAAAGAAAAAGTCAAAATGAGCATTGTATTACCAAAGGCTACAAGGAAAGCAACAAAAATGATTAAAGCATTAACAGAGAAATTTGGAGAAGGTTCTTCCTCCACTCCTGTCAAGAGTGTTCAAGTCATCATCGAGGAGGAATCTGAAGCCCAAGAAGCAACTATTACATTGAGCACCGAGTTGCCAAAAGGGAAAATTTTGAAAAGGAAGAAACAGGATACATCACAGGTATCACCGACTCCTTCAGTAAAGCACCCAAACACTAGATCATCTATAGTGTCACTGAGAAAGAAACAAAAAAATGTTGCAGTTCCAAAGGTAACAAAAACTTATAAGAAATCTACTCGGAAACTCATTTTGAATAAAGAGTCCAGTGACACCGAATCTGAAGATGTAAGTAAATTTCAAATTGTTAAGACTAAAAAGAAAGATGTACATAGTGTTGATAATTTTTACAAAAGTCTGAAACAATATGGTGGATTTGGAGCATTTAGATATGTAAAATATGACTTCAGATCTGATGCAGAAAAGAGACAAATAGAAGAAGCTGTAATCTACACTCTTCTGAAATTCTGATTGATCCCATTGGAAGTAACTAATTCTCTTCCAAAAGAATTGTATTTACATATTGATAACAAGTGGAACTATGCCATGGACTCAGAAAAATAGATAAAAGAAAGAAGTCTGGTACATCTCTTTCCAGACATGTCAGTAAATGAAGTGATAATCTGAAAAACTATTAGACTAACTTCCTAGTCAAGAAAAGAGACCTAAAATTGATGAATGGCCTCTATCTTGATGTAGAGAAGGAGACCAAAGAACAATGGCAACAAATCTTTCGAATCAAGAGTACTGATGAGCAAGCTAAAGTTGAAATAGTGGATATCACCGAGCAAGATCCTGTTGAAACTATACAACTTGATGAGGATGTTATGGATACCAAGGTATAGGAACAGGAAATGATCTAAGGGAATGCTTATGCCAAACTGGTATCCAGTGAGTCAGTTTTGGAACAAGTCAAGTCCTACCCTCTAGTAAATCAACATGTTTCAACTGAGTCACCTAAGGATACTAAACAAGGAAAAGAGGGTCACCAGTCTACAGAAGGAGAAGCTACTTCTTCGGCCACCAGGGAACAAACTTCTCAAGCCCCTTCAAGTACTGACAATGTTACAACTGAGACCCTAAGCAAGGATTCACCGAAGGCTACATCTGAGGCTAAAAAAATTGACAAAAGTGTTGCCTCTACCAAGCAACCTACCGAGGGTGAACAAGCCTCCCAAGACATTGTATTAGTTCAACCGATGAAAGCCTCCTCCTCTAAAGAAAAGAAAATGAAAAAGCATAGTTTCAAGTTAGATTTGTCAAAATCAATTATGTTGCCAAATGTAGACATATCCAGATTAAAAGGGCAAGAACTTATTGAATTCAGTGAACTATGTAAAGCCAAAGCAGAACAAGAGAAATAAATGGCTATACAAAAGAAAAATAGAGTAATTCAGAAGGTCAAAGCACTATTAATAGAAATTCTACCTGAAGCTACAATAACACAAGATCTAGCCATCCATATTCAACTGGATGAACTCCTTAATATGATCGAGACATCTGGAGTAGATGCATTTGAATACCTGAGCAAATTGAAGGACAAAGAGCTCACTACAAAAATGATTGAAGAGGTACAAAAAGCGATTGCTATCAGTAAAGTAAAACTTGTCAAATTTATTGTTGAGTTGTCCCCTCAACTCAAGCACATTCTTTATTTAGTTCAGAAACTCTATACATTTTCTTTATTCATTAAAGATATCAAGAATAAAACAGAAGTGATTGAGAAAGAGATCACTGATCTCTCCAATAAATTGACCACTGAGCCAAATTCTATTCAAAATTTCTATACCAAATTACAAACGCTCATGGCTCAACAATTGGAACTTAGGAATGAAGAGCACAAAATAAGAATGGACATTATGACTCTTCAAACCTTATTCATTCCACACTTGTCCTCTCTCCAAGAATAGATCAACAAAGCTACCTCCTTATCCACTCAGCCAGAAGGAAGCACTTTAGATGGTCTGATTTCACTGTTAGCTGATATTACAGCTCAGAATTCACTCATGGATAGTGTCAAGGATGCACTCTCTACCACTCTCACCGATGCAAGAATAAAGTATAAATCCATTTTTGACTAGTTGCCTCCACTGAATGGTAACTAGTTTTGATGTTTGTCAAAAAGGGGGAGTATAGTGTATACAAGAGGAGTATACTGAGGAGATAAGCATATTCGAGTATACAGATAATTTTTATAGGGGGAGCAGTGATCACCAAGTAGTGAATACAAAATATTAATCATAGCGCATGCATAATCAGAGTTATGTATAGTATATTGATAAGGGAAGTATATTTGAGTATACTATTTTATTGACAATTGTATATACTATCAGTTTAGTCAAATTTTGTAAGTATATAGATTTTTTGAGTTATGACTTTGAAAGAAGTTTTATCAAACATTTCAAAAATAATGTCAAAAGGGGAGATTGTTCCTATTTACTAATTTGTCATTAGTTTTATGTCCAAAGTCATTCTATATACTCTAGTCGGTTATTACTACCGAAATATTCAGTCGGTGAGCACAGAGCAGTTGGTTACAGAAGTTACAAGTCACAAAGTTTAGTATACACCGAGTTGTCTACCGATTAACATTCTATGACTACCGAGCAACAAAGATGGTATACCGAGTTAATACACACCAAGTGAAATGTGTTACCAGATTCATTGAACCTAGACACATATGGGAAACATGTTACAAAGATTGAGGAACAAGAAACTGTTAACACATTAGAAATTGCACTTATAGATTTTGTATGATTTTGAGGACATCTATCCAATGAAATAATTTTGTATGGTTATCCATTTAATGAATCATGTTTGTAAGATTGAAGCATGAACAAGATCACCGTTGCAAGAGATCTATTTATACAACATGAATTGAGGATCAAATATGTGTGTGTGAAGCAAGACATATGTAAAAAGCAAAATCATGGGAAAGCACTAAGTGTTATGAGTGTTACGATTGACAGAGATACACTAAGGTCACTGAGAAGGATTTTAGAGAACAGTCAAGGAACATAGTAAACAAAAAGGTTTACCGAGTTAATTTATGATTTACCGAGGTATGCTATAAGCAAGGTAATTTCATTTTGAGCACATAGAATCTGCTATAACATTTCAGATGTGAAGTTGCAGATATTTTATAAGATTTTGATTGTAATATTTTGAGTTGTAAGAGAAACCTTTTGTTGGGACTCATTAAAAATTGAGTCAATTTTTGAGGCCCAATTCAAATTTTTGCTTTGCATTTCCAAATGAGTCGGTTTGAATGGCCTAGTTAGGGAGAGGGTAAAGTGGAGCCAGTTGATTTTCGAAGGGCAAGGTTCAGGAAGCAAGTCCTACACCTTTCATTGGGCCTATGTAGTGATGTGAAACTTTCAGAATTTAGTTTGGATCAATTCATGAGGTACCCATTTCGAGGGGTGAGCTGGAAGTGCATTTTAGGCACAAATGTAGATTTTATTGAGTAGCCTACTTTGAGCATTTATATCTTTTGCCTTGTTGATCATCATGAAGAATTTCAAAATGGATTGAATTTTATGTATCAATGTGAGTCAGCATGCAAAATTTCAAGTCTTCATGAATCCATTTGCTCATTTTACCAAGCTCGAACTATTTGCAGTTTGTATGTTTTGGCAAGTTCCTGTTTCAGCTACTAGTCGGAGCCTTGTTTTGCACAAATGTAAAAGTTGCCTCAGTAAGTGTCATGTTAGAACATTTTCTCTAGGTTATTATTGGTATAGATGACAAGCTATTTTTCAAGTTTCAAGCTCCTACCAATCTGTTTAGTCAATTTTCGAAAGGGTTCATTGAACCATCATTTTCAGTCTTCCGCACTTTCAGTGTTATATTAGTTAATGTACCCATTTTCAGGAGCACGCCATTTGCACCCGGTCAGACTTTTGGTTGAACTGAGAATTATAAGTTTTGATATGTACTTCAAGGTACCTATGTTTCAAATTTGAGGGTCTACGGAGGTCATTTGATATTTTTAAGAAAGGCATCATGTGTTGCCAAAACATTGATTTCGTCAGGTCCGCAGTGTCGACAAAGCCAGTTGGTTATTTTCACCAATCAATATCTCTTTTCTCGAGATTCGTCTTGAAAAACCACTTGGCAGAGTTCATCCTTGTATATCAAAGTACACGCCTGTCAGATGGCGAGGTCCAGAAAGGTGTTTTGACCACTTTGAAAATTATGTCTTCGCGATTAAATGCGAAAATGTGGCGTAATTGCCTGTAGGTTGCAAAATTCAGTCTGATCATCCGAAAATGATGCCGATCATTTCCAGAGGTATGGGTAGGCTTCCTGAAGCATTTCAAAGGTCAGTTGCATGAAAACACAAAAATTTAGTCAGACCCACTTTGGGGCCCGACCTGGCTCATGCCGACACATTATTTTTGTGGTGGAATGTTCTAAATTTTACAACATTCTATCCCCCTGGAGATAATAAAGAAAAGTGATTGATGCTATGGCTTACTCAAAGTTGAAGACGCCACATTGCTATATTAGAGATTCCAATCTTTTCCAGATTTAAGGAATGGTGCTTGTAGCTTTTCAAAGCGGTATATAATGAAGGATGCGAGGGAATATTTGGATATGCTTAGGTGAAAGGGAGGTCTTAAAAGATTTTAAGAATCTTAAACAAATGAAATCTAAGCAAATGTAATTCAGCTGGTAAAGAGCATGAAATGTTTTTAGCAATTGCAATTCGGCGGGTGTATTGCAGGAGACTCCCATTTAGCATAACAGACCATTTTATAAACTTCCAAGCAAGTACCATTTTGTTCTCCCTATTGTGTGTGTGGCATTGGAAGTACCAAATGCGTTGCAGCCCCAATGCAGTATGAAATTGTTTTCAAAACTAAAACTCCCTCTCTGCACTATGGTGGTAAGGGGTAGCGTTGAGGTTTGCTAACAACTGCAATTTTACAGTAGTATCCCCTCCTCACATGGAAGCCAGTTTCAACCCCATTGCATAGATGGTGGAGGAGAGGGAAGGTAGAAATTCCCAAGGAAATGAATCTCTACCAAACCATCCCCTCCCCATGTGGTACTGCCAGCATCCCTCCTTTGCCCTGCATTGAAATGGCTAGGTAGAGAGGACATCATTGAATGAAATTTAATGTAAATTGCAAGTGTAACTCTACTCTTCCCTGTCGTGAGCCTGGTGTTTGGAGAAGGGTGTTTGAAGTTCCAAGCAAATGAGTGACTTAATGCAGACCTCCTTCCTTGCATTGAGAATGCAGAGGATTTTAACCATGTAAACGTCCTTTCTTCTCCCTCTACTACAGATTGGAGAAGAGGTATCAACCAAGTCCCATGACCCTTTGCCAAAGTCCTCCTTGCAAATGTGAAGGAAGACAAAAATACTTTCAGTAGATGGTAAATGGTAGTTCACATGGAGTGGCGTAAGCTACGGAAATTTTGTAAATAAATGCAATCGACAACCAATGCCTCCTCCCTACGTGGTGTGTAGAGTGTAGAGGGTGTTAAAACTCTTGTGCATGGTTGAAAAGGCCATCGATTTCCAAGCAATTGTAGAAAATTGCCATTAAAAGTCAGGAAAAGCTTCTAGAGAATGCAGTCCCAGATGAAATACAATATCCCACATTGTTGGTGGGAGAGAAAGTTTTAATATTTATAAGCAAGGCCTTACCCATCCAATATGTCAAAGCTTAAAGGCTTTTGACGGACAGTGCCTGATGGGTGCCCAGGGTGGACCCAAACGTATGGGCATGCTTCCCGAAGCAACTAAGGAGATTGAATGAGCAGTGACATGTGGACCCTACGTAGGTACGACTCCTGAGGTGGGTGAAGTTTTGCAGAGAAGGAGCGAGTTAAAGACAATGCAGGTCCCAAGCCGAAGATGCACACTGGTTAGCCTCTACGAAATGGCAAAAGGCAAAATGGTGAAAAGCATCTACAAAAATTGAGCAAGGTAAAGATCATGCAGGTTCAAGTTGATCCAAGGGCGTGCGTGATTTCGCAGGCCGAAGATGCTCGCCGATTAAGGGCTGGGAAATGGCGAAAAGCTCGGGCCAAAAACGCAGCGAAAATGAGGAGTTAAAGACCATGCAGCTTCAAGATGATCCGACGGTTGGCGCGACTTAGCGAAATGAAGATTCTTTCCGATTAAGGGCTACAAAATGGAGAAAAACACAGGCTCAGCGAAGGGAGTTAAAGATGGAGCAAGTCCAGAAAGATCCAACGGCTCGCGCGATTTTGAAGACCGAAGGTGCTCATTGGTTAAGCAATGCGAAATGGTGAAAGCTAGGTGGTAGGTCCAGTTGGCGGTCCAGCAAGCGAGTCTCGTCCCAGTGGTGCATAGGTGGTGGACAGTTGGCGCATAGGTGGCGATGAGGTGGTGTACATGTGACGGCCAAGTGGTAGTAACAAAGTGTGCACATGGTGGTGATGAGGTGTCATCCGAGGTGGCACCCAGTGGATCCCATTGACCAATCAGGGGATACCACATGGCAGAGCATCAGGCCAAAAAGGAGGCCAAAAATCAAAGTTAAAATCAAGTTAATTATATAGTTGAAACTATATTAAAAAATAAAAAATTTAAATGATTGTGCACACATGAGTGATTAATTCGCCTAGGGCTCTATTTTTACTCAAAATGCCAAGTATTATATATCACTGAAAAGCTCTCGAGATGAGGAATGCAATTATGAAGTTTGTTCCAACAAAGATTAGATATTTTGAGAGAAGTTTCCATGGGAAAGAGAAAGGGAATGAAATTCAATTAGAAAGGAGACACTTGGCAATTTTGGCTGCAGACCTAATCTTTTCCTTCTTCCTTCTTATTCCAATTTTATTCTCATTGTAAGGGTTCCAAAATTTTGGAGGAAGTGCTCCACTTTTCATGGCTTCTAGTTATGAACTTCTTGACCCTAGTTTGTAAAATTCTTTGGTTTGTTTCAGGGTACAAAGTTTATATTGCAGGATAGCATATGTTTTCTAGTTGCAGATCTTACTTGTGTCAGGCATGAGTAAATTTCCCACAGTATTGTCTCTGTGTATGTATTTCCATTATTATGAATTGAATCCTTAAGGAGGATGAAATTTGTCAATTTTAAGGAGATTGTGTGATTGTCTATAGGTATCCTTTAGTGAAGGTTTTAAACTCTGTAACCAGTCATGAATAATGGAGTGTGTCCCAGATCTGATAAATCTGTGATTGAAATTAAGTAATGCATTAGTATAAGGTGTTAATGCAGGAATATCATTTAAGGAGAACCAATTTGTGACTAGATGCACATTTGCAGTGCTGTGTGTGACTCTGTTGCCCAATGAACAAGGCACTGGTCTTGCAGATTTGGGGATAGTTTTCAGATTTACAATTATAAAGAAAAATCTATTTCCCTTTATGTGTAGGGGTGTGTTCTTTTCAGTCCAAGCTCTGTTTTCATTTATGGTTTATACAGATTTAGCCAATTTGTAGTGTGTTTCTAAATTGGGTGAGCTTTTGGAATGGTTTATCTGCTTCATTGATGTTGGCATGGTGAGTAAATGAGTTAATTTCATGCATCAAAAGGGTGTCCCCCCCTAGGTCTAGCAGAACCTGAAGTGTAGGAGGATCAATTAGGGTCCTATGTTATGTTGTCTAGGCCCTAAAGTGTTTCATTGATTGAGATTAGCCATCTCATAGATAGATTTGCAGGTGTTCTTGGGTTAACCAGATTTGGTGAACAACAAAAATGGTGACTCTGCTGGGGAACTAATGGATTCAAAAGTTTGATTGATAAGGTTAGAAGTTGAATGTATCCCTCATCCTGTCAATTTCATGTCCAGCCAGTCTGTCCATTGTGTATGCACAGAGTTAGAGAATGTTCCTTGTTCTGGATCTGTAGAATGATGTGTTATGTCATGTCATATATTACGAAGGAGTAATAGTAAATTCATTGTTGAAAGTTGTAAGAAGTTCTTGCAGTTGTGTGCAAACTTTTCCTTGATTCCTTATTTGGGTGGCAACTCTGTGGTTCATACCAGTGTTAAATAGCCTAGAGGAGTGTTTATTGCAGCAAGATTGAAAGAGAAACAAAGAATTTAAATTTGTGATTGAATGGTATTCCGTTGTTCAAAATGTCCTCTATGCAAGAGGTGGCGAATCTAAGGTAAAAGACAGTGCTGAAATGTGAAGTAAATCTTCAAATCTACAAGTCTTACAGTTGCAAATCTCCAGGTATTTTCAGAGGTTTTAAATGCAAGATATCTCTTCTGAAATTTTGAATGTGTAATGTAGTTTTCCCATTAAGTGAACAACACTAGTAAAGCGGGAAAGAAAGGTTTTCAAATTAGTTTGCATATCTATTCTGTTGAAATATCTAGTGTTTATGTTCTTCTGTTATAGTATGCAAATTTGGAAAAGATTTGTGTCAAGCAATGTTATGAATAGATCAGTATGATGATATGTGCTTGAGAGTTTCATTTTTCTACACAAGGTTGCATAATCATTTGTGGGAGTAAGGAGAAATGAATAGTGAAGTTTTTCAGCCCCAATCTTATCCACATATGACCATGCCTAGTGAAATATCACAACCATGTAATAGGAAGGGTTTCAGTATGAAGTATTATGTTGCTCTAAACTTTGAAGGTATTCCGGATTACCCAAATCCCATAACCACATAAATCAGAAAGTATTTGCCCTTATTCGGTGGGAAAAATCAGAATTAGCATGTCAACATGTGAAAAGATTTTCAGATTTGATAGGAGAATTTGAAATTTGACAAGAGGATGTGTGCATGAAGTTATTCATCCAATCATTGAAAGAGGATGCAAGGGATTGGTTCTCTTTTTTGCCAGCAGATTGTATTTCCTCATGGGAAGATTTAGTTTCAGATTTTATAGACCAATTTGATGAAAAAATGAGTGATTGTGATTTGCTGAAAAAATTCACTTATATACAAACCAGGGAAGATGAATTGGTACCAACATTTAATATTAGATTTTCACAAGCTTTGTCTAAAATTTCCAGAAAGTATAAACTTGATGATAAAGTATGTCTAGATTTTTATATGAGTGCATTTGATGAGAAGATGAGTTTCTTATTGAGAAACAAAGAACCCAAGACTTTGTATGAAGCGTTTAACATAGCTAGGGATATGTAAAATAACTTGAAGTATGGGATCTCGAAGAGATTCGTGTCTATTGTTGTTTCATGCCAAAGTACCTTCAATGTTGAAATACCATGTGAAGCTGAGAAAATCATTCCTTGTTTAGGTGCATCAAGCTCTGTAGTTTTGAAAGGTTTTGTTGATGCATGTGATTCAAATTTGAATGAGAGTCAAGAACCTCTGCTGTTAATATCGGTTGTCTCTCACAGTAATGATGGAATGATCAGTGGGAAATGTTGTGAAAATGTTGATACAAAGATAGATATATACAAGGGATATGTACCATTTGATTTGTATGCCGGTTATGCTGATTATGCGGCTGCCAATTACCAAGTGAATCATGCATCTCTCAAGGATAATACTAATGAAAATAATGATGGTGATGTCCATCGATCTTTACATGCTGCTGATGTATTTGATGTTGAAATACCAAATACAAAGGGATTACCAAGTGTTGTTGATTGTGCAAGTGAAAATGTGCAATATGATGAGAATCAGAGTTGTTTGGTGCAAACAATAGTTGCTCCTCACTTAAATGTTGATAATGTTAATTGTGTTGAAGATGAAGTTAAAGTATTTTCAGATTTCACTTCTTATAATCATGTTGATGATCTTTCTAATTTGAAAGTTATGCATAAAGTTAATTCAGAAAATCTCAATGGTACACATGATTGCAATGAAAATATAGCACACATGGATGGACAAATTTTTACGGAATCTCACATGGAACAACAAAGTGTAATACAATTTCAAAAGATTGCAAAACTTAGGAAAGCTCTTGAATTTGTTGACAAGAAGGTTCAAATGTTGGAGAGCCTTCGAGTTGTTAATGAAGACCTTCTACAATATGGTGAAGAGGATTCTTCAGAAAAGGACTGCGGACTAAATGCTTGTACACTTGATGAACAACATGCTGATCTAACAGATGGTTTTATGATAGAAAATGTTAGTGAACATGCTGAAAATTCATCAGATGAAGTAAATGGCAGCGACATTCATTTTCATTCTTTGGCTGATGACGAGTGTTCGATTGGTAAAGAAGATCAATCGTGGCAAGATAAGTATGATTATCTTGATTTTCAAAATGATGGTCATAGGATGAAATCTTATGGATGTGAAACATGGGACACTGAGGATTGTTCCAGCCTAGTTTCAATTTCTTCTTTGTTTGATATAGACGATTATGATGATAGGGTGGATGGTATCTTTAGCAATTTTACTAATGTTCTATTCAATGTTGATATAGATGCAAACCAGCCACTTCATTGTCATAATGTTCATAAGGGGATTATCCATTTAGTTTCTAACCCTTTGTATGAAGAAATAATTGATCAGCCAGATGTTGTAAATGATGAACCAGTCCATAATGTTGATACCATTCCATGTAGCAGTGATATGTTTCATGATGAAGATAAGAGGCATGGGTTGTGTGATGATTACTTCAGACCATAGATGGAAGTTTTTCAAGTGGATATAAGTTTGAATAAAGAAAATGTAGCTGAGGATTTGCTTCAGCTAGAGGTATTCATTCTTTTCCATGAATGAGATATTGAAAATGCAAAGGTTTTGAGCTTGATGAACAAGGATAGTAAGGAGTGTGATCAGCATAGTGAAGTATCACATCTGGACCAAAATGTTTGTGTTCCTTGTTTGCATCGGTTGGTTAGTAGTGTCCCTCATTCTATTGATTTAAATGATAATAAGGTATGTGCTGATGAGAATTACAATGTTGAGAATGAAAGTTTTATTTTTGAAGTTCAGCATGATGATGCCATTGCAAATGATAGAGTTGAGTGGGACAGTGAAAGGTATGGCAGCTTGTGGGAAGGCCTTTGTAGTGGTTTATCTCATGATTTTACTTTTATTGAATTAGTGTGTGGTTATAAAGTTCAAAATCGGGAAAAGGGCATGCACACCAGTTGTTTCAGCAGTATGAGGGTAAGGTTTGATTATAATGATTATGCTCAATTGTTACTGGAAGGTGCCTTTGTTTGGATCATGATATCAAGAGATGAAAATCAGATTTTTGACAGAGGTAAATGTTGAGGAAAGAGGAGAAGCTTATGATCAGTTGTAAGTATGTTTGTATATATTGTACAGTCGCTTTTCTTTAGTTGTGTGGTTTTCAATAAAGTGCCCTACTGTTTGGGTAGAATAAGGAAGCCCTATTTTTGAGAAGAGAAAGGAAGAGAAGAGGAGTGATTCATTATTGGGTGGTCTGCTTAACCATAGATTCTATGTTCTTGTGTTGATCTTGCAATCAACCATCCCCAGTCAGAGCCATTGTTGGGACTCATTAAAAATTGAGTCAAGTTTTGAGGCCCAATTCAAATTTTTGCTTTGCATTTCCAAATGTGTCAGTTTGAATGGCCTAGTTAGGGAGAGGGTAAAGTGGAGCCAATTGATTTTTGAAGGGCAAGGCTCGGGAAGCAAGTCCTACACCTTTCATTTGGCCTATGTAGTGATGTGCAACTTTTAGAATTCAGTTTGGATCAATTCATGAGGTACCCATTTCGAGGGGAGAGCTGAAAGTGCATTTTAGGCAAAAATGCAAATTTTATTGAGTAGCCTACTTTGAACGTTTATATCTTTTTCCCTATTGATTGTCATGAAGAATTTAAAAATGGATTTAATTGTATGTATAAATGTGAGTCATCATGAAAAATTTCAAGTCTTCATGAATCCATTTGCTCAGTTTACCAAGCTCAAACTATTTGCAGTTTGTATGTTTTGGCAAGTCCCTGTTTTAGCTGCTAGTCGGGGCCCTGTTTTGCACAAGTGTAAAAGTTGTCTCAGTGAGTTTCATGTCAGAACATTTTCTCTGGGTTATTATTGGTATAGATGACAAGCTATGTTTCAAGTTTCAGGCTCCTACCAATCCGTTTAGTCGATTTTCGAAAGGGTTCATTGAACCATCGTTTTCAGTCTTCCGCACTTTCAGTGTTATATTAGTTACTGTAGCCATTTTCATGAGCACACCATTTGCACCCAGTTGGGATTTAGGTCAAAATGAGAATTCTAAGTTTTGATATGTACTTCAAGGTACCTATGTTTCAAATTTGAGGGTCTATGGAGGTTGTTTGATATTTTTAAGAAAGGCATCATGTGTTGCCAGAACATTGACTTCGTCAGGTCTGCAGTGTCGACAAAGCCAGTTGGTCATTTTTGCCAATTAATATCTCTTTGCTCGGGATTCATCTTGTAAAACCGCTTGACATAGTTCATCCTTGTATATCAGAGTACACGCCTATCAGATGGCAAGGTCCAGAAAGCTGTTTTGACCACTTTGAAAATTATGTCTTCGCGATTAAATGCGAAAAATGTGGTGTAATTGCCTGAAGGTTGCAAAATTCAGTTTGATGATCCAAAAATGATGACAATCATTTCTGGAGGTATGGGTAAGCTTCCTGAAGCATTTTAGAGGTCAGTTGCATGAAAACAATTTTTTTTTTAGTCGGACCCACTTTGGGGCCTGACCTGGCTCATGCCTGGGCATTATTTTTGTGGCGGAATGTTCTAAATTTCACGACATTCTAGCCCCCTGGAGATAATAAAGAAAAATGATTAATGCTATGGCTTACTCAAAGTTGAATACGCCACATTGCTATATTAGAGATTCCAATCTTTTCAAAACTTAAGGAATGGTGCTTGTAGCTTTTCAAAGCGGTATATAATGAAGGATGCGAGGGAATATTTGGATATGCTCAGGTGAAAGGGAGGTCTTAAAAGATTTTAAGAATCTTGAACAAATGAAATCTAAGCAAATGTAATTCAGCTAGTAAAGAGCATGAAATGTTTTAAGCAAATGCAATTCGGCAGGTGTATTGCCAGAGACTCCCATTCAGCATAGCAGACCATTTTATAAACTTCCAAGCAAATGCCATTTTGTTTTCCCTATTGTGTGTGTGGCATTGGAAGTACCAAATGCGTTGCAGGCCCAATGCAGTATGAAATGGTTTTCAAAACTAAAACTCCCTCTCTGTACTATGGTGGTAAGGGGCAGGGTTGAGGTCGGCTAACAACTGCAATTTTACAGCAGTATCCCCTCCTCACATGGAAGCCAATTTCAACCCCCTTGCATGGATGGAGGAGGAGAGGGAAGGTAGAAACTCTCAAGGAAATGACTCTCTACCAAACCATCCCCTCCCCACATGGTACTGCCAGCGTCCCTCCTTTGCCCTACATTGAAATGGTTGGGTAGAGAGGGCATCATTGAATGAAATTTAATGTAAATTGCAAGTGCAACTCTACTCTTCCCTGTCGTGAGCCTGGTGTTTGGAGAAGGGTGTTTGAAGTTCCAAGAAAATGAGTGACTTAATGTAGACCTCCTTCCTTGTGTTGAGAATGCAAAGGATTTTAACCATGTAAACGGCCTTTCTTCTCCCTCTGCTGCAGATTGGAGAAGAGGTATCAACCAAGTCCCACGACCCTTTGCCAAAGTCCTCCCTACAAATGTGAAGGAAGACAAAAATACTTTCAACAGATGGTAAATGGCAGTTCACGTGGAGTGGTGTAAGTTGCGGAAATTTTGTAAATAAATGCAAGCGACAACCAATGCCTCCTCCCTGCATGGTGTGTAGAGTGTAGAGGGTGTTAAACCTCTTGTGCATGGTTGAAAAGGCCATCGATTTCCAAGAAATTGCAGAAAATCGCCATTAAAATTCAAGAAAAGCTTCCAGAGAATGCAGTCCCAGATGAAATAGAATATCCCACATTGGTGGTGGGAGAGAAAGTTTTAATATTTATAAGCAAGGCCTTACCCATCTAATATGTCAAAGCTTAAAGGCTTTTGATAGACGGTGCATGTTGGGCACCCAGGGTGGACCCACATGCATGGACATGCTTCTCGAGGTGATCGAGGAGGCTGACTAAGCAGCAACATGTGGACCCCTCGCAGGCACGGCTTTGGAGGTGAGCGAAATTTTGTAGAGAAGGAGCAAGTTAAAGACAATGCAGGTCCTAAGCAGATCGACGGTCGGCATGATTTCACAAGCCGAAGATGCACACTGGTTAGCCTCTGTGAAATGACGAAAGGAAAAATGGTGAAAAGTATGTGAAAATTGAGCAAGGTAAGGATCATGCAGGTTCAAGTCGATCCGAAGATGCGTGCAATTTCATAGGACGAAGATGCTCGTCGGTTAAGGGCTGTGAAATGGCAAAAAGCTCAGGTAAAAAACACAGCAAAAATTAGGAGTTAAAGACCATGCAGCTTTGAGATGATCCGACGGTCGGTGCGAATTTGCTAAAGGAAGATGCTTGCCAGTTAAGGTCTGCGAAATGGCGGAAAACCCAGGCTCAGTGAAGGGAGTTAAAGATCGAGCAAGTCCAGAAAGATCAAACAGCTCGCGCGATTTCAGAGACCGAAGATGCTCGCCGGTTAAGCATTGCAAAATGGTGAAAGGCAGGTGGGAGGTCCAGTTGGCAGTCTAGTAGGTGAGTCTCATCCTAGTGGCGCACAGGTGGCGGATAGTTGGTGCATAGGTGGTGATGAGGTGGTGTACAGGTGATGACCAAGTGGCAGTGACAAAACGTGCACGTGGTGATGATGAGGTGTCATCCGAGGTGGCACCTAGTGGATCCTATTGACCAATTAGGGGCTGCCACATGGCAGGGCGTTAGGCCAAAAAGGAGGCCAAAAATCAAAGTTAAAATCAAGTTAATTATATAGTTGAAACTATATTAAAAAATGAAAAATTTAAATGATTGTGCACACACGAGTGATTAATTCACCCAGGGCTCTATTTTTACTCAAAATGCCAAGTATTATATATCACCGGAAAGCTTTCAAGATGTGGAATGTAGCTATGAAGTTTGTTAAAACAAAGATTAGATATTTTGAGATCAGTTTCCACGGGAAAGAGAAAGGGAATGAAATTCAGTTAGAAAGGAGACACTTGGCAATTTTGGCTACAGACCTAATCTTTTCCCTCTTCCTTCTTATTCCAATTTTCTTCTCATTGTAAGGGTTCCAGAATTTTGGAGGAACCGCTCCACTTTTAATGGCTTCTAGTTCTAAACTTCTTGACCCTAGTTTGTAAAATTCTTTGGTTTGTTTCAGGGTACAAAGTATATATTGTAGGATAACATATGTTTTCTAGTTGTAGATCTTACTTGTGTTAGGCATGAGTAAATTTCCCACAGTATTGTCTCTATGTATGTATTTCCATTATTATGAATTGAATCCTTAAGGAGGATGAAATTTGTCAATTTCAAGGAGATTGTGTGATTATCTATAGGTATCCTCCAATTAAGGTTTTAAACTCTGTAATCAGTCATGAATAATGGAATGTGTCCCAAATCTAATAAATCTGTGACTGAAATTAAGTAATGCTTTAGTATAAGGTGTTAATGCAGGAATATCATTTAAGGAGAATCAATTTGTGACTAGATGCACATTTGCAGTGCTGTGTGTGACTCTGTTTCCCAATGAACAAGGCACTGGTCTTACAGATTTGGGGATAGTTTTTTAGATTTACGATTATAAAGACAAATCTATTTCCCTTTATGTGTAGGGGTGTGTTGTTTTCATTCCAAGCTCTAGTTTCATTTATGGTTTATACAGATTTAGCCAATTTGTAGTGTGTGTCTAAATTGGGTGAGCTTGTGGAATGGTTTATCTACTTCATTGATGTTGTCATGGTGAGTAAATGAGTTAATTTCATGCACCAAAAGGGTGTCCCCCCCTAGGTCTAGCAGAACCTAAAGTGCAGGAGGATCAATTAGGGTCCTATGTTATGTTGTCCAGGCCCTGAAGTGTTTCATTGATTGAGATTGGCTATCTCATAGATAGATTTGCAGGTGTTCTTGGGTTAACCAGATTTGGTGAACAACACCTTTAACATGGTAAAAGACTCTAACAAAGTCTATAATTGTAAAGCCTTTAACTAGGTGCAACATTTAGAATAAGTGTTGTAAAATCCTTTAGCAAGGTAGATCTAAACATCTTGATACTCCTAACAGGGTAAGCTATCAAAAATAGCTAAACATGTAGCTCTAACCGAGCAACCTTTATTATTGTAGTAGTAAAGTTGTGGGTGCCATCCCCACCGTAGTTTTCTCTCTAACAAGGAGTTTCTACATAACCAAAATATATGTGTTATGGAGTGAATCATGTATGATTGTTATTTATTTCTTTTAGCATTATATTATGTTACAACAGTTTTTGGTTTATGCTTAACAGTAAAGTTATTGTTGAAGAAAAGATTTGAAGTGTTGATTCACCCCTCCCCTCTCATTACATTAGCTTTCCATATAGGGCCTAACACTACCATTGAATTTATAAGCATTAAATTGTCTTACTGGTGCCTTATGGTTTTGATCTTCATTAGCACTACTGGAACTCTGTCCTTGCTCAAACCCAAGTCCACTGGAATCTCCAATCTGCCTCTATCTCTTCAATAACTCATCAAGCTATGTCGATTTGATCTTGAATTTTTCTTTGTACTCACTTGTAGTAGTTAAATCTTCTATTAGTATTATCACTTGTCTCTCAAGATCTTGCTCATTACTCTAGGATTGTACCAAATCAGTTCTTAACATATCATTTTCATGAACCAACCTACCACATTCTTCAAATTTGTTCTTTAGGAATACAACAAGATTTTCTTCCTTTTTCTTTCTGTCCTTAATATCCTTAGACATCCTTATAGTTATAACTTTCATTTCATTTTTCATAACCATATTCTTCTGACTTAATTTCTAACATTGTTCCTTAAGTGCATTTTCCTCTTCATCATCCTGATTTTGTAAAAGTTCCTTCCTCCTAGCTTGAACAAATGATAGCCTCTCTTGTAGGACAAGAATCAATTCCTTATCAGAATTCAATTCATCTTGTAGCTTTAAGTTATTCAACCTTTCAGCATCATAATCTTCAAGTGCTATCTCAAGTTGCTTCTCCAAAGCCATATTCATTGATTATGGTTTTAGGATCTTCCTCAAGTTGTTAATCTTCTTCTGAGGAACAAGGCTCTAATACCAATTGTTGGAAACCAATAACACTAAGAGGGGGGGTGAATCAGTCTTATACCAGAATAGTAATTTTTAGCCGAATTAAAATATGCATACACCAACCGGTATACCAGTATAAACAGAATTGAAAGAAGTAAAGAAAATAATAAGCCAATCACATAGATGAGAATCATAACACAGATTTATACGTGGAAAACCTTAAAGTGGAAAAACCACAGTGGGATTTGTGACCCACAATATCAATCCACTATCCATATGAAGAGATATTACAAAAAATGAAGGGCCTACACTTGTAGGAAGGCTTACAGCCTAGAGCACACTGCTCAAACACAATAGGAGCCTCACCTACTACATAAAATTCTAGACTACAATCCAGAGAAGTGTGAACTTCTAAGATAGCATATTCTATGCCAGAATATAGTTCTGGTTTAAGCTCTGTCTATTCCGGTCTGAATCTCTAAACCCTTTACTGGAGTAACCCTTACAATAATTTCCTCACATACATGATCTCTTTGATATATTTTGCATCATATTACCTTCGCATATCCATATATATCTCTTGTATATATATTTCAAAATGATCTATCAAACTATCCTATATACCCTATATAAGTTTTACATGCCTTATGTCGCCTTACAAAGATATATACAATATCAAATTACATGTCGACCAGATAACATAAATGCATAAACATTAAAATCAATTGTCGATGTTGGGTCCAAGATATGTCCACCTTCAATACTGATAACCTTTACTTAACCATGTCGTCCTACATTGTCGGTGACCAAAGAAATCCTTTTGTCCTGGTGGTGCCGGTGTAGAATCTGTGAAGTGTCTGTCGGTACACCATAGAATCAAAAGATGAAGCTAAAACACAAAATCATGTTGCCATCAATGACAACATAGGGAAACCAACCAATAGAGTGTCAATTGCCAAGAGTATCCTCCCAAAATCTAATCTTTCTTTCATTTCAAATATGCCATTTCAGTCCCTCTTTGATAATAGGTCTAAGCTTAAGTATGTTGTTCCATAATTTATATCCAAGAGGTAGGCCAATGGAATTCAAGTTGGAATAAAACTGTCCCCTTTCCAAGTACTTAGCTCTCATAATGTTACACCAATCTAACTCCCCTTTAGCTAAGTTCCAGCCCACTTTGGAAATTAAGGCCTTGTTCAAGATATTTATCTTTCTGATACCTAGGCCACCCATAGTCTTAGGAAAGCAAATAATATCCCAATTAACTAGTGAGAGGGATGTATTTTCTTCCATGCTAGTGTAGAGGAAGATTATTTGAATCTTATCAAGCTTCTCCCCCATAGAGCCCAAAATTTTGGAAAGGAAATAAACAGGGATACCCTGGAGGGAGGCAACAAGGAGTTGGAGCTTCCCCATACTACTAAGTTATTTACCCTTCCAACCCACACATTTATTTTGTATTCTTTCAATGATGGTATTCCAGAATTTCAGAGTCACCTCTTTGATAGTAAGAGGGAGACCCAGGTAAGTTCTAGGTAAATTGGCAGAATGACACCCAACAATATTAAGAATTTTAGTCTTCAAGTCAATAGGGGTGTTGAAAAAGTAAAGATTAATTTTATTATAGTCAATACATTGACCTAAATAAGAAGCATAATCAGAAAGCAAGTTCTTCCAATGTTTAGTTTCTATCATAGAGGGTTTATCAAATAGGAAGGTGTCATCGACAAATTGATGGATCACAGAAGGGGGGATAGTAGAAGCAGCTTTGATTCCTTGTATTCTCCCATTAACCATCAAATTAAGGAAATTTATGCCCAAAACCTCAGCAATCATAATAAAAAGATAGGGGAAATGGGGTCCCCTTGTCTGATACCTTTTTAAGCTTTGAAGCAACCCTTAGGAAGCTCATTGACCAAGATAGAGAATTGAACCATAGACACACACTCCCAGATCATATCAACAATTTTTGGATTAAAGCCAAGTTTTGAGAGAGTTTTAATTAGGAAACACCAATTGACTTTATTATAGGCTTTTGAGATGTCTAGTTTAAAGGCCATACCGGGGGATCTGCTCTTGTCCATGGAATGAATAATTTTGTGGGTGGCAATGACCGCATCCAAGATTTGATGACCTAGGACAAAGCCTTTTTGAGAAGGGTTGATAAACTTGGGAAGAAGTGGTTTGATTATGTTCACTAAGACCTTAGAGATGATCTTATAAATAGTATTCCAGAGACTTACAGGCCAAAAATCCATCATGCATTTAGGGTCTTGAGACTTGGGAACCAGAAAAATGTAGGTGTTGTTCAACTTTTTCATCAATTTACTAGTCTTAAAGAGACCCTTCATAGCTCTAGTGACATCAAAGCTGATAATGTCCCAAAGTTCCTAGAAAAAAGCTGGGGGGAAGCCATCTGGACCCAGGGTCTTGTAGGCACCCATAGCAAAGACTGCAATATGGATCTCCTCCAAAGAAATGGGTGAAAGAAGCTTGCTATTATCCTCTTCACTAATGGCAATAAGTAGTTTTCTCAAAATCCTATCCTGAATAGCATCACTTCCTCCCCCAATCTTAGTATACATACATATGAAGAAGTTAGTAGTAGTTTGACCAATTTGGGCTTCAATTGTGATCTCCAGTCCATTGTTATCCTTTAGACTTTTGATCATGTTTCTCTTTTTGTGAATACTAGCTGAGCGGTGGAAGAAGGAAGAGTTATTGTCTCCCTCCTTCAGCCATTGGATTCTAAATCTTTGTTTCCAATAGATCTCCTCCTTAGATATAATGTCCTTCCATTTCTTTCTGGAGTCCTCTTCTTCATGAAGGAGGGAGTAAGGAGGATCACTGAAAGCCATAATTCTTTGAATCTACTCTAGTCTGGAGCACAAATCCTTCTTCTTCTTGAATATGTCACCAAAATTTTCTTTATTCTAGCCTTTCACTTCCCGCCAGATGAGGTTCAACTTCTTAGATATCCTGAACATAGAAATCCCTTGGATAGGGGAGGCCCACCACCTCATAACCAAATCTCTAAAATTTGGATTGGAGGCCCACACAATCTCATATCGAAAAGGAGAGGGTCCCAAGGGAGATCTATAAGCCAGTGGAGGAGGAGAGGGCTATGATCAGAGGTAGTTCTTGGGAGGGTCCTTAGAGAGGATTTGTGACCAATATCCCATTTAGTAGAGACTAAAAATATATCCAGTCTGACTTGGATTAGGTGGTTCTCTTTCCTATTATTAGACCAGGTGAAAGGGACACCCTGAAGATCTAAATAAAAAAGACTGGTAACATTCATAGGATTGGCCAGATCCCCCATACTATCAGAATAATCCATAAGACCACCACATTTCTCAGAAGGGTAGAGGGGAGTGTTCAAGTCGCCTGCCAACATGTAGTGAGTGTTCTGATCCTTGAGGATGCAATCAAAAATTTCTTCCCAAACCAAATGCCTTCACATCTTAGAATTGGGGGCATATATATTGAACTAGTGCTAGCAGAGTTCACCAAGTTGGAATGTCATTGCCAGATAGTTATGTGAGATCACATGTAAAGTACCTTGAATCTTGCAGGGGTTCCAAAGGGTAGAAATTCCACCAGACACCCCCAAAGCCTCCACATACAGAAAGGAAACACCCAGCCAAAGTTTTCCAATAGTCATTGCAAAAGTTTGGTAGGACATTTTGACTTGCAGTAAACAGATATCAATCTTCATATCTAAGATATATTTCTTTATAGAAAATTACTTTAGGGGATTGTGTGAGGGAAAAAGTGAGACCAGGCTAACATGCCCTAATCCCACTTTCAATCACACACTTGTGGAATACGAAAGAGCCTAGCAGTATCACACAATTGGCTACTTCTTTTTGTGGAAGAGAGAGCCATGGGCTACCTATTAGGATTTCTAATCCTTTGTTGTAATTGAGAGATAAGATGATGCAAGTTCAATTCCTAACCCAAAGTGCAAGTATGAACTAATAACAAGATTGTAGAATTGAGATTAAACAATGGAAAGCTGTAAACACAAGGACAAGATAAGAATGCAGATGTGTACCCGGAGTTAAAATCTAAGTGAAAATGTTCGGGACGGGGGTGCGGGTGCCACTGTCCTGATTTTGCTCCTAAAACTGCTCCTGAAACTGCTGTTTTGCAACCTAAAAAGCTGTCGGAAATGTTGTTTAACAGAAGGACTAGGGCACCCAGCGCCCCTGTCCCAGGGACTAGGGCACCTAGCGCCCCTGTCCTAGCAGGACCAGGGTGCCCCATGCCCCTGTCCTGGTCTTTTGCTCTGAAATTTGCTGTGTTGTTCTGTCTCGGTCCACTTCCATCAGATCTGTAACTTGTGGCGTCGTCCGAATCCTGAAACCTGCACTTATATCTGAAAAGGTATGGTGGGCGGCTATATAGGGTTTTGCCTTAGTCAAACCCCCGCTTTGGTGATTTCCACCTCCATGAATAGCCAAGTTGTATTGTAAAAGTAGTGTGTGTGCAGACCTTGTGTGTGTGCAAGGTCCTAAAATGCAAGTAAGCAAACTAGAGCAACCTAGAAAGTAAACCCTAATTGCTTGTAAATGATAATGTAAATGCCCCAAATCAAGATGTAGAGTTATCTAAAGCATGAATACAAATGATGTAATGAAGCTTATGCAAAGACATGAAAACATCATGAAATCATACCCAACCCCAAGGGAGGGGTACAAGCCAATCTTCAGTCAGTGATCCCTTATTGCTCTTCAATGCCTTCAGACTCATCCAAAGAATTTTGATTATCAGAGGGTGATGATTCATCCATAGGTATCTTGTTTAACGAGTCATCACTAGAAGAGGAAGGCTTAGAAGAACTCCCTTTGGAAGTAGATGTTTGCAAACAAGCTTGAAAATTAGTATCACCTATCAAGGTATATGTCTTATTATTATAAATAAATTTAACTTGTCTATGCAATGTAGAGGGGACAGCTTGCATACTGTGAATCCAAGGTCTCCCTAATAACAAGTTGTATGTTAGATTTCCCGACATAACATGGATAGGAGTAGGCAAAGGAACAGGTCCCACTATGATGGGTAAGGTGATAATACCTAATGAAGACTTAGCCACATTATCAAAGCCTCGAATGGGACGAGAGTCGGGCTCAATAAGGGATGTATCCACATTCATCTTATGCAATAGATTAATGCAACACACATTAAGGCCAGATAACCACAATCATCAAGGGATCATATTGATGTTGAATTTCACTAGTAGGCAACTCATCTTGTGTGAACACAATTTGAGCTTTAGGATTCATCACAGAGTTAACCAGAGACACTATATTACTAGATGTATTAGGTGGAGGAACATTCAAATCTTTCAACACATCTTGTAACATGATGAGCGGAAGAAGTTTGGATCAAATCCCAAAGGGATATCTTAGTAGGAGTAGTTTTAAGTTGTTCTATGAGATCATAGTCCTTACTAAGCATTTGTGAAATACGAGGAGCTTGAGGAAGAATAGGTTGGGAAGGAGGAAGTGAAGTTGGGATAACTGGAGGAGGATTAGGTTGCCTATTATTTCTTGTGTTATAGGTATGAGCAACTGCATTATAACTCTCTCTAGTCAGTTGCTTAGCATACTCATAAGGGCTCTTAGTAGAATAACCTCCTTGCACAGTAATAATAGGTTTCTTAGGAGTGCAAAAATAATCATTAGCATAACCACCTTGGACCACTAAGATAGGCTTATTTAAAGGTTGAGAATTTTGAGAAGGACAAGCACCTTGGACAGTGAAGAGAGGTTTGTTAGGTGTTTCATTCACACGTATCAAATTAATTGAGGATGGTTTAGAGGAATGAACAAAAGTGTTGGAAGAATTATTGATAGTCTTCTCTTGCACTAAAATCTTATCATAGATTAGATCAATTTTAGGAGAGAGACAAGGGGTAGGCATTGATGTTCCAGTAGGAAGAGTAATACTAGGAAAGGCCATATCATCCTTTATCATCAAAGGATCTACATGGGGAATAAACTCTCTAGGAGAAGGATCAACATTACTCTCTAAAGTCTCACTTTTGAGATGGAGATCTTTGAAAGAGATGTTAACCATCTTGTTTAGAACTAGGGTTTCCTTATGAGTAGAACCAAGTTGAGGAGAGGGAGGTGCTTTATTTTTAGAGGGAGAATGATTGAGATTCAAGGAAGGTGAGAAACTATCAAGGGAGTTTTCAATCTTGATTTCATCCCCTTTGGCTAGGGGTAGAGAATAATCTATACCTTCTTCTAATGGTTCATCCCAAATAGTGAGGTTGTTGAAAGGAATGTTTGAAGTATTGTCAATTTCGGGAGAGGAGATAACATTGTTTATTAATTCCTCATCCTTAGGAGGGAGAGAATCAATAGATGTGTTAAACGCATCCTCTTTCCTCAAAATATGTTCAATATGATCTTTAGGGGAGAGAGAATTAAGGAAATTGCTTTTTATTTCATCTTCTTTCTCTAAGGGATGCTTATGGGTAAGACAAACTTTAGGAGAAGGGTAAGCATTTATCATTAATTCATCATCTCTAGTGGGAATTTTGTTGGAAAAGGACATGCCATCACTAGGAAATGTAGGGATAATGTCATCTTCTTGCACAAAAGGATCCTCATGAAGGGAGCATTTTTTAGGAGCCACAAAGTCATCAAGGGCATCATCCAACAAAGCATGATCATATCTATTAAAAGGTTTATCTTTTGATTCAAAAGGAGATATCTCTTCATAGAGGGGATCATTGAAAACAACCATGCTACTAGATTTAGTGGAAGAGTTGATAGGAATGTACCCTTGAGAGGAATCATTCAACTTATCTTTCTCATCACAACGAAATGGCATAGTAACAATGTTTATGAGTTTTTGGTAAAATGAAGGTTTGGTATCTTTAGGTTTCAAAAACTCATCTAAAGCTTCATCTAACTCATAATCATCACAAATATGAACATCTTGCAAATAAAAATCTGACATTTTGAAATAAAAATTGCACACAATGCAGAGAAACAAAACACACTCTTTCTTTTCCTTCTTTTTTTTTTGAAAATGAAACTTAAATGAAACACGCTAAATCTAGATTTAGATCTAACAAATGTAATGCAAGAGAAAGCAATAATAAGATTCACGTCGGGTTCACCAAAATGTGTGAGGGAAAAAGCGAGACCAGGCTAACATGCCCTAATCCCACTTTCAAACACACACTTGTGGAATACGAAAGAGCCTAGAGGTATCACACAATTGGCTCCTTATTTTTGTGGAAGAGAGAGCCACGGGCTACCTATTAGGATTTCTATTCCTTTGTTGTAATTGAAAGATAAGATGATGCAAGTTCAATTCCTAACCCAAAGTGCAAGTATGAACTAATAACAAGATTGCAGAATTGAGATTAAACAATGGAAAGCTGCAAACACAAGGACAAGATAAGAATGCAGATGTGTACCCGGAGTTAAAATCTAAGTGAAAATGTTCGAGATGGGGGTACGGGTGCCACTGTCCTGATTCTTCTCCTGAAACTGTTGTTTTGCAACCCGAAAAGCTGTCGAAAATGCTGTCTGATAGAAGGACTAGGGCGCCCAGCGCCCCTGTCCCACGGACCAGGGCGCCCAGCGCCCCTGTCCCAGGGACCAGGGCACCCAGTGCCCTTGTCCTAGCAGGACCAGGGTGCCCCACGCCCCTGTCCTGGTCTTTTGCTCTGAAATTTGCTGTGTTGTTCTGTCTCGGTCCACTTCCGTCAGATCTGCAACTTGCAGCGTCGTCCGAATCCTGAAACCTGCACTTATATCTGAAAAGGTATGGTGGGAAGCTATATAGGGTTTTGCCTTAGTCAAACCCCCGCTTTGGTGATTTCCACCTCCACAAATAGCCAAGTTGTATTGTAAAAATAGTGTGTGTGCAGACCTTGTGTGTGTGCACGATCCTAAAATGCAAGTAAGCAAACTAGAGCAACCTAGAAAGTAAACCCTAATTGCTTGTAAATGATAATGTAAATGCCCCAAATCAAGATGTAGAGTGATCTAAAGCATGAATACAAATGATGTAATGAAGCTTATGCAAAGACATGAAAACATCATGAAATCATACCCAACCCCAAGGGAGGGGTACAAGCCAATCTTCAATCGGTGATCCCTTATTGCTCTTCAATGCCTTCAAAGCCCTAAATGGATGAATGAAATTGATGAATGCTTGATGGATGGATGTTGAATGTTGTTGAAGTCTTCAAAGATTTGCTCTTTCGCTGCATAGAAGGTCCTTGAAACCAAAATTTTTGATCCTTTCAAATGAAGAAAGAGAGCTCTTATATATGAAACCCTAGGTCTTAATTTCAACTTTTGGCTGACCTAGAGATTGAATCTCCCACCAATTTCTTGGGGTTAAGCTTTATTTTATGATTGGATCACGCTCCTAAAATTTCGGGAAAAATGTCTGGGACTGTGTGCACTCTGGGCGCCATGGTCCTGGCAACTTTTCACCAAATTTTTAGGGCCGTCGGATATGATGATTTTAGAGAAAATCCTGAAGTTATAGGTGATTTCGAGATGTTTTGACCCCCAAAATCAAACCCCCAAGTTCAAAATAGGACGTAATTAGGGTTTTTGATTAAATGATGTATTGGAGGAATAAAATGAAAAAGGCACACTTTAATGAAAGGGCCCAACTTTATGATGTGGAAGATGATGAGATAGGACCTTAGACCTGATTAATTTGATTAATTAAGTGCTAAAGGGGAAATGCAATGCAAAATGCAAAATGCGCCAAGGCGGGTGCTAAACTAGGTGTGAAATTGTACCACCCTAGCAAGTGCGTACAATTTACGACGCTACAGGGATGTTGAGTCCCCTTATGTTCTAGGAGAGGAAATTCATTTCTTATATTTTTTATTTCCATCAAGGATCATCTTTTTCCCCCTTGCAATATCCCTTGCCATATCTTTCTATCTCAGCACTCTCTCAATTGGTCTTCCAACTTTACTATCGGTGCCCACATTCGCCTTCTTAGTCCTAGATTTTTTCTTATGTGTCATCCATTCCTCATCATCCATAATAGAACTATAGGAGGGGAGGTCTTCACATTAGAGGTCAACACAAATGTCTTGGGCAAGTCCTCCAAGGTTATTGAGTTTCTAGGGGGTTGGGGTGGAGATGTGAAACTTGACTGATTTAGTCTCCCCGAAGTAGCTTTCTCATCACAGGTTTTATGGGGGTTTTGGTGGAGCATGGGGCTAGCTTCATCATTAGGATAAGGGGTATGGTGATCATCATCCTTACCCATTGAGGGAGAGGTAGAAGGATTAGGGAAAAAATGTAGGCTAATCACCGAGGGGATTTCCCCATCTTCGAGAGTCCCAACTGGTTTCATTTTCTTCACAGAACCAACATGAGTTTTTATTATATCAAGGAACTTATTTTTGTGGGGATAGTCTTCAGTCACCCCACCGAGGTCAGTCAGTCCTTTAGGGGCTGAGGATGAGGTAGAACTTGGGCTGATAGGATCATCATTAACAATAATTTTCTCCTTAAGCTTGGGGTCACAAGCAGTCAAGGCTTTACAATCAGCAATAGTGTGTCCCTTCTTAGCACATTTCTAACAATAATGAGTAGCATTTTCATAGACAAGGGGATGAGACCATTTTCCCCATTTTTATTTTAGGGACACAAAGTTGGGAAACAATTTGTTAATAGAAACATTAACACAAAAATGGGCAAAAATGACCTTGATTTAGCAAGGGTGACCAAGTCAGCAGTGACATAGCTACCAAAGGAATCCCCAATCTAGTGGAAGATCTTCTCATCCCAAAATTCCAGTAGGAGGCCAAGAAGCCTGACCCAAAGTGGGGCCATATGGTTAAGTTCAGTAGAGGGGTCAAACCCAAGTTTCCATTTGGAAAGAGTTAGAACATGCTTTCCATAGGACCAAGAGCCTAAAAGGACAAAGATCAAGTCCTCATCAATAGTAAAATTGAAAAGGAAGAGACCTCCCAGCATAGCAGAGATGTCAACAATTCTCTTTAACTTCCATCTTTCCACAATCGATCGCCTAACCATGTCGATAGATAGTCTAAAGGAGAAAAATATTTCAACAAGTGCTAGATGCAAGGATGAAGCAATTTTATCCATGAGATTATCAAGTAGCCTAATCTTTGTCCCCTCCTCAGTTTGGATAAAGCTATCCAAATCCATCTCCAAGGTCATATTTGTAGAACCAACAAGGGCACCTTTCCTATTAGATTTGGTCTCTTTTTTACCTTCTTCCGCATCCTTTTGACCAACAACATTTTCTGGCACAAAAGAAGGAGATTTCTTATTACCAGATTCAAGATTATCCTTTCTTTTTTCAACATCCTTCTGACCAAGGATAGATTCTGTTATACAAAAGGGAATGAACCATAAGGATCTTCATTCTTGTCAATCTTTTATGAATTACCTGTAGGTAGTGGGGTCCCGGAAGTAGACACAGGGGCCTCATGAGAGGCATGTGAACTGACAATAGCATTGAGAGGGAGGTTTGGTTGCAGGGAGGAAGGATCCTCCCCAGGGACATTGGTGATGCGGGGGATTTAAAAATTAAAAGGTATCAGGGGTGAGAAAGTTGCAAAGCGAGCTCTATGGTTAATTACCCCTGATGCTTTTTTATGTATAGTCTTTGAATGTTGCACCAAATTCTTTGACATATTAATAGCACTGAAATTATCACAGTATATGATAGTAGGCTTATCATAGATAACTCTAATATCCTTCAAAATTTTCTTCATCCAAACTACCTGAGTGCAATTACTAGTAGTAGAAATGTACTCAACTTCAATAGTAGATAAAGATACTAAATCTTATTTCTTACTAGCCCATGAAACTATTTTCTTTCCCAAAAAGAATGTTCCACTGGTAGTGCTCTTCTGGTCATCAACATCACCAGCCCTGTCAGCATCAGTGTAAGCACATATCATAAAATCATCATTCCTCGGATACCACAAACCATATTCCATAGCTCCCTTCAAGTATCTGAATATCCTCTTAACAACAGTGACATGACTCTCTTTCAGATCAACATGATATCTAGCAGCCATACACACAACATGCATAATGTTTGGCCTAGTCTGAGTAAGATATAGCAGTCCACCAACCATAGATTTATACAAACTTTGATTAACTTTTGGAGATTCATCATTCTTAGATAATTTACGACCAGTCACCATAGGAGTTCCAATAGGTTTGGATTCATCTTACCCAAACTTCTTTAGCAATTCCTTCATATATTTTCTTTGAGATATGAATATACCTTTTCCAGTCTGTGAAATCTACAAACCTAAGAAAAAAATCATCTCACCAATCATAGACATCTCAAATTATTTTTGCATATCACCAGGAAACTTCATGGTCAAGTCATCATTTCCTCCAAAGATAATATCATCAATAAGGACTTCAACAATCAAGATGTTATCATTATCAATCTTAAAGTATAGATTACTATCAACAACACCTTTATTAAATCCCAATTTCAGCAAATATTTATCTAATCTAGCATACCAGGCTCTAGGGGCTTGTTTCAATCCATAAAGAGCTTTCTTTAGTTTACATACCATGTCTCCATCATCTGATAATGAAAATCCATGAGGTTTCTCAATGTAGACTTCTTCCTCAAGATCACCATTCAAAAAGGAAGATTTGACATCCATCTGATATACCTTGAAATCTTTATAGGAAACATATGCAAGCAACAGTCTAACAGCTTCAAGTTTGGCCACTACAGAAAAAGTCTCCTCATAATCAATTGCTTCTTTCTGTGAATATCCTTTCCATATTAGTCTAGCTTTATTTCTGTCAACTTCAACAACTTCATTCAATTTGTTTCTGAATACCCATTTAGTACCTATAATATTCTTATCTTTAGGTCTAAGAACAAGCTCCCATGTGTTGTTCTTATCAATTTGATTTAATTCTTCTTCCATAGCTCTCATCCAATTTTCATCTTTTCAAACTTCAACAACATCTTTATGTTCAACTTTAGAAATCAAACATACCTCTTCAGCAACTAGCCTTCTTCTAGTCATCACACCTTTATTTTTATCTCCAATAATCTGATTTTGAAAATGATACAATCTTACATACCTCATAGTCTTCTGATTGTTCTAATTTTCAGGTTCCTGTGCATCTTCACCGACAACAACAACATCCAGATTAACAATCTCTACTGGATCATTCTACTTTGGCTCTTCAGTCTGAATAGGGTTTAGAACAATATTCTAACCATCATCATATCCGCATGCTTTGATCTCTTTTCCAAGGTTCTCATCCCTTTCACATTTTCACTTTCCACTATCTTTCTTAGTCTCTTATTGTAGCACCACTAGGATTTTCTCTTTTTGAATACCCCAAGAAATTTCCTTCATCACTTCTAGCATCAAACTTTCCTATATCCTCATCTCTTGATATAACACTTTCTACTAAATACTCTGAAATATGTCACAGTAGGAACATGACCAAACCATAACTCATAAGGAGTCTTATTGGTATCACATTTGATATTAAATCTATTGAATGTGTAAACAAAAGTGCTAATAGATTCTCTCCAGTAGATCTTAGGAACATTTCCTTCAATTAGCATAGTCCTTGCAGCATCAAAAAAAGTTATGTTCTTCCTTTCAACAACTCCACTCTACTAAGGGGTTCTAGGAGCAGATAATTGTCTTCTAATCCTATGCTTCTCATAGAATTAATTGAACTCACCAGAATAGAATTCTCCACCTCTGTCAGATCTCAGACATTTCAGCTTCAATCCAGACTTAGTCTCCACCTTTTCTTTGAATATTTTGAGTTTGTCCAATGCTTCTAATTTCTCTTTCAAAAAGACAACCCACATCATCCTAGAATAATCCTCAATTAGCAAAATAAAATATTTGTCACCCTGCACACTTCTAATATTTGTAGGAACACATAGGTTAGTATGCCCAAGATCTAGCAATCCATCAGATGTATGATGTTTTCTCTTGAAATAAATTATTTTTTTCTTACCCAACTAACATTCTTTACATATCGGATTAGTAGGGTTAACAATGTTAGGAAGATCTCTAACAGATTATGTAGAACTACTTTTAATCATTGAATCAAAATTCACATGACACATTCTCCTATCCCACAACCAACTCTCATCTATTCGAGAAATCAAACAACTTTTCTCACCGACATTCAAATGAAAAATGTTACCTTCAGTGTTAGTTCCAAATGCAATCTCTATACCAGAGGCATTTAGGATCTTGCATTTACCATTATTGAATTGTAGATTATAACTTTTATCAACCAGCTGTCCAACACTCAAAAGATTATGCTTCAAACCTTCAATGTACAGGACATCATCAGTGTTATGCTTACCATCAAAAGAAATAGAACCTCTACCACAGATCAAATAGGCTTTGTCATCTCCAAATATTACTATTCCACCATCATATCTTTCCATGCTCACAAATTTTCTTTTATCACCAGTCATATGATGTGAAAAACCACTTCCAATCACCCATTCATCTTTCTCTTCAATTTTAGCAGCTAAGGCTTTCTCCTCAACAACACAGCTAGTGAAATCAACAAGTATAGGTTCATCTTGCTTAATGGCACGAAATAAAACTTCATCCCCTTTAGATTCTTCATCTATAACAACTTCATCAATAGCATAATAGCATTTCTTTTGATTTATATCCTTCCTATTAGACTTGTAAGGCTTGTCATACTTGTCATACTTCTCACGTCTATCATTCCTGTCATGCTTATCAAACTTATCATGCTTGTCATATTTGATAACTCAATGATGAATATTGAGTACCAAACCAGTACTGAGAGGGGGGGTGAATCAGTACAAGCACAAAAAATTTTCTTGAACCAGTTTAATTGCATACTGTAAACTACTGGTAATCCCTAACACCGGTCCAAACCAGATTACTACCGGTTAAACACAGTGCAACTGTGAAAGAAATGGACCAATCAATCTTCTTAGCTTTCCATACAACCTACTCCCTCATTTCCACTTTGTCCTTATACATAAACAGATAATCTATCATCAGAGATACAATGATTTACCACTAAACAAGAAATAACAAAACATCGTATGAAAGAGGCATCACACATGACACACACATTTTTTCACAAGGAAACCCAACTGGGAAAAACCACAATGGGGATGAATACCCACAAGCTATTTTTGAACTCTTTAGAAGTCTACTCTATTAGGAGCTAGGTCTGGTTAGACACTGTTACAACAGGTTCTGTTAAGAACTGATCCTGTTAGGGATCACCCGGTTAAGGGATGGCTAGAATATTCAGTTAAGGGTTAAACCCTATTAGAGGTTACCTTGTTAGATGATTTTATGAACTCAATGGCTTTGAGTCACCCTATTAAAGAATTTATAGCAAGCTGGTTAAAGCTACCCTATTAAGGTATTTTCCAACTATTGAAGTGATTAGAAATCAACAGGTATTACAATGATCTAGTAATAGCACTCAATGCCAATGCAGACCCGCTTTAGTTCTTTTCTTCTGCATACACACTCTGTAGGTATCAACCCTCTTATCTAGTCTGGCAAGAATCACGTATCTTTGCACTTAGATACACATACAACATTTGGCAACTACCTTCAACATGAAACACAACATCGACCTTATAGGAAACAAGTAGGTCAGTAACATAAACCCTAAACCCTAAACACTTAGGTTGAGAAGTTTAGTCGGTTCAATCTTGACCATTGAACACTTTGCATTTGAATACAATAGTCTTGAACAGATCTCAAGACTTTCTCCATCATTCATTCTTCACCACTTCTTAGAGGCAATAACCCATCACGCGTTCTCCACCATTTGCAGAGACTTCGGACATTCCCAAGGTAGATAGGATCAATTTCCTTCATGCAAGATCCTTCACGTGCACAAGGCTGATGTGGTGACATGATCTGACCTCCATTACAATGACCACTTCAACCGAAAACCCTGAGACTGAGACTACCAACTGGTAGTCATGCCATATGAACCCTTGATACAAAATATTCCATATACTAGTTCTCATTCCAACATACCGATTCCGGTTCACAACACCATACCAGTTCTCTTGTTGGTTTCTTAATTTCAATATACCAGTTCACTCAGCATATTGACAACAATGACAACATACAGTATTAATATGTCATCATGCTCTATACATATGCCAACAATCTCCCCCTTTGGCATTGATAGTAATATACAAAGATATATCTCTTTCTGCATCACATCTTCTCCTTAATACTGCAGATATCTTTTCTAGTTCACATCTTCTCCCCCTTTGACAACAATGCCAAAGTGGAGGCATAAGCTTCCCTGTTCCACTATGCTGCTCCCCTTGAGGAGAAGCGTCCTTCAACACATCATTCCTAAAAAGATATAGCAAAGTAAGATCTGACTGATGTGGAGCACAAACCTTTAGATTACCTCTTGAAGGGGAAACACCCCTAACTCACCTCTCAGATAGGTAAAATTAGTCTTTGGTAGAGGCTTGGTGAATATGTCTACTAATTGATCCTTACTGGAAACATGTTCCAATACCACCTCTTTGTTCTGAACCTTTTCCCTCAAGAAATGATACTTGAGTTCAAAGTGCTTGGTTCTAGCATGTAAAACCAGATTCTTGGAAATGTTAATTGCACTTGTATTGTCACAAAATATACTTAGCAGTTCAGATATAGGAACTTTGAAACCATTCAATACATGCTTCATCCAAATAGTTTGTGTGCAGTTCATAAAAGTTGCAACATACTCTGCTTCTGATGTAGACTAAGAGATACAACTCTACTTTTTACTCATCCATGAGACCAGTCTACCATCGAGAAAGAATGCACCACCGGTTGTGCTCCTCCGGTCATCTACATTACCAGCCCAATCAGCATCTGTGAACACTTTTAGGTTGAAATCATTATTGTATGGATACCATAATCCATAGTCAATAGTTCCTTTCAGATATATAAGAATCTACTTGACTGCTACCAGGTGAGATTCTCTTGGGATTTTCTAAAACCGAGCGGTAATACCCACTGCATGTGCAATGTCCGATCTACTATGCACTACATAATGCAACTTACCAATCATTGATCAGTATTCTTTCTCATTTACCAATGCCGAGTCATCTTCTTTTGATAGTTTATAATCGGTCACCATTGGTGTACCAACTGGTTTACTGTCTTCCATGCCAAAGGTCTTCAACACCTCTTTGACATACTTGGACTGAGTAATAAAGATTCCATTTTTCATTTGCTAAATCTGTAGTTCGATGAAGAACTTAATCTCCCCTATGAGTGACATTTCAAACTCCTTTTTCATCTCATCTTCAAAGTCATGACTCATCTTGTCATCTCCACCAAAGATTATGTCATCAACAAATACTTCACAGATCACAATTTGATCTCCTTCTGATTTCAAGTAGATATTGCTATCTTCACTTGTTCTTTCAAATCCAATCTTCACAAGATGGGAGTGCAAGTGTTCATACCATGCTCTTGGTGCCTACTTCAGTCCATACAAGGCTTAATGTAGCCTACACACCATGTCATTGTCTTCTGATAGGGTAAACCCATCAGGTTTCTCTATATATACCTCCTCTTCAAGTATTCCATTTAGAAATGCAGATTTTACATCCATTTGGTATACCTTGAATCCTTTAAAATTTGCATATGCAAGAAGCATACAAACTCCTTCCAATCTTGCTACTAGAGCAAAGGTTTCTCCATAGTCTTCCCCTTCTTCTTGGGCATATCCTTTACACACTAGTCTGGCCTTGTTCCTTACCACTGTGCCATCCTCATTCAGCTTATTTCTGAAGACCCATTTGGTTCCAATGACATTTTTATGCTCCGGTCTGGGTACCAAAGACCATGTACCATTCTTCTCTATCTAGTCAAGTTCTTCTTCCATTGCCCTGATCCAGTCTTCATCTTTATGTGCCTCTTTGAAAGATTTAGGCTCAAATTCAGAGATCATACATGAGCTTTCTCTAACCTTTCTTCTTGTGAGAATTCATGTATCTTTGTCTCCTATGATCTACTTTGGATCATGATTGAGTTTGACATACCTAAGTATGTTCTTAACAACCTCCTCTTACTTTTCTTCATCATCCTCATCTTCATCAGCATCAGCATCTACCAATGTAGGAGCACAATTATTGGTACTGGGCTGATTTGCAACCGGTTCCTAGAAAGTTACTACCGGTTCATCTCCTACTTGCTTACTGTCGATTCCCTCTGATTTCTCAGATTTTTCATCAACCCTAACATTGATGCTTTCAACGATTCTCTGAGTCCTATTATTGAAACATTTGAGAGCTTTAATTTTTGTGGAATATCCTAGGAATATTCCTTCATCACATTTTGCATCAAACTTGCTTTGATGTTCACTCCTCTTGATATGGCCATTTCTGGCTAAAACCCTAGCCAAACCCTTACTTTCCGGGTTACAATCAGAAAAATAGAGGGTTCTCACTACACAAAAACAATAAAAACCTCAGACCACCACCAAATCAAAGCTAATTCATTCCTCCATATACTCCATGAATTGTGTGACTCAATTCTCTCCATACAAGGATGTACAACCTCTGCAAACTCATAATTTCTAGGAAAACTCAGTTTTGTTTGTGTCTTATTGCTTCCAACTTCAAGTCACAAAATCACCAACATTGGGAATCATGTCCAAGGGGCTTATAGACCTCTCCAATGGTTTCTAACCAAATTTGGAAGAGGTTGGAGCCATTAGGAGGCTTATATCAACTGCATTTTGAATAGTTGCACTTTTGCACTGAAAAGTTACACTTTCAAAAGTTGCATTTTTGCATAAAATGTTGTCAAGCTCTCTAAGGTTGGGATCCACACACTTGGATCATCCAAACACCCCTAAAACATCTTAAAAACCTATCAAACACAAAACCAAACATTCTACTACCCCTATTGACCACATTGTCCCAATTAGCTTATCAAACTGCCTAATTAGTGACATGGGTTTACATGGTGGGGTCTTTATTGAATACATGAAACTTGCATAAACACAAGACACTAAGACAACCACTATGATCCTAGTCTTCATCCTCAAATCCATGATTTTCTTGTTGATGAGGTACCCCTGCACTATTCAAAATCAGTGTTTCAAAAAAAATTAGAGATGGTAAGTTTTGGTATGAATATTTCACACATATGATGGAATTGAGACAAATCCCTTTCACACATGCTCATGGTATCTAGATGTATCAATTTCTTGAGTGGTGAGCTCTAAAACTAATGTTTGGTATCTTTTCAAATTATTGTTTAGACACATTTCAGAAAGGTTTGATAGGTGCAATTTTAGAATTTGTCTGAGTAGGCAACTCCAAGGATTAAAATATTTCACCTTAGGCATCATCAACAACATCTATTTGGCATTCTAGATTATTTGTATGGAATTCTACCTAAGTGTATCAGTTTTTAGGACTTAGGGAGGTAATTTGATTAGTTTTTGAAGCCGTTTCAAGAAGCTACTTGAGTGGTTTTAACCAAATGATGCAAGAGCATCCCTGGTTTATGAGCAATCTTGCATCAACCAAAAATATTTCCTTAGTTTTGTTCTTGTTTAGTTCTGGTAGTAGTTTTCTCTGTTTCCTTCAGTGTGTTCTGGTAGCTAGTTCTTTTTAATTGTGGATCAAATTTTTGGTTGCTAGGCTTGTTCTTATGCATTATCTTATATTTTTAGTTCATTTGGACTCTATTCTAGAGAGTTATTCCTTCTGAAGTGTCTGTTTCTTGGTTCTAGAGAAGTTTTGAGATTATCGTCTATGTTGGAGATTTCTTCTCGTGCGAAGAAATTTCTTTGATTGTGGATCACTTTGGCACCACACTCGATGTTCTTAGGCCCTTGGTCGACCTTCCTATGTGGTCCGCAGTCCATGTTTGTTCTTGGCGGATGAGATCTTCATGTTTTGGGGCCGACCTATTTTACACATTTCATTTTCCTTTCTTGGTAAATGTAATCTATGGTGGCTAACTTGGATGTGTTTCAAAGGGTATATATATGGTTATATGTGATTATTAGGAGGGAAGTTCAAAGGTTATGAGGATCTAGTTTCTGGAATTGGAATATGGATGCCTTTTGGAGGTCTGGATGGATTGCAATCTAGCATATAGTTTAAAACAGGGCATGTTAGCCTGCATGTAACTAGATGATTACCAAATGTTCTGTAATGATAATATGATGATGTAGCTATCTAATTTTGCATTTTATCCATGTTGTATTGTTACTTCTATTGTGCTTCTCTTGCTACATGATCTAGTTTGTTCTCTTTGAGGACCCACCAGACCATGGTTGCACCAAGTGGTATCAGAGCTGGTTGCAAACCTTGAGGAATTCCTTTGGGTGAACAGATCACCAAGTGGAGGCAGGCTACAAGTTTGTTTGATAGATCACTAAGTGTGAGGAAATCGAAAACGATAGTCATATCACTGAGTTGAGGCATTTGCACTGGAGTAGAGGAGGAGATGCCACCAAGAAGGATGAACCCCCAGCAGGTAGAGCAGATGATGGAGAATTTCAAGAATGATATGAGGAACACTATCTGAAATGCATTGGCTAGTTTGCAAAGGAATCCAAATCTGAGGATGAGTATGAAGAGGCTTGAGAGGATCTTGAGATCGAAAAGGCTAAAGGACCAAAAGATGAAAGAGAGGAAGTATTTATGAGAGTAGTGGCACAAGTGAGTAAATTTCATAAAGTGGAAGTTTGGAACTTTTCTGGGACACTAAATTTGGAAGATTTGATTGATTGGATCAGGGAGTTGGAGGACTATTTTGAGTTTGAGGATGTTAAGGACACACAGAGAGTCTGGTTGGCATAGACTAAGTTGAAAGGGCATGCTTCTTTATGGTGGAAGGAGTTACAGAGAGATAGAGTTGAGAATCGTTAAATGAAGATCACCCGGCGGAGGCATATGGTAGTGAGATTGAAGGCTAAGTTCATTCTGGGAGACTATGAGTTGGAGTTTCTCAAGAAGTTTCAAAAACTTGAAGCAGAGAAACATGAGTATGAAAGAATACATCAAGGAATTCTACAAGGTAATGATCAGATCTAGACATAGAGAGATTGATAGAGAGAAGGAAGCTAGGTACATAAATGGACTTGCATTTAACATTCATGATGAGATGAGTATGCTAAAGATTTCTACAATTGAAGAGGCTTACCAATATGCTTTGAAGGCTGAGGAGATAGTGAAAAGAAGATAGCAAAATAACCCTAGAGGAAAGGAGATATATAAAGCATAGATGAGTGGAAATATAGACAAGGAGAATGCTAAAGAAGAATCAAAACCTAAGTGGAGCAAAACACTGGATCAGAAGATAGAGAAAAGGGACTAGTAGTAGAAATAGAGAAATTTTGGGCAGATGTTTTAAGTGTGGAGAAACTAAACATAGATCTTTTGAGTGCAAGCAAGGGATGACAAGAATTTGTGTGGAAAATGAGGATTGGGAAGTTAGATTTACCATTGAGAATGTTTTGGAACCGAAGTAGGGAGAATCCCTTATGTTCAGAAGAGTCTTGATGGATCAGATAAGTGATATCAGACCTACTTAGAGGAAGAATCTTTTCCGGACTATGTGTAAATATGGTGGTAAGTGTTGTAAATTTATTGTGGATAGTGGAAGTACCAATAATTTGGTATCTAAGGAGATGGTAGAGAAGCTTGGATTGAAGAGGCTTAAGCACCCTTGTCCTTACTAGGTGAGTTGGTTGGGGGATGATCAGAAATTAGAAGTAAAAGATAAGTGTTTGGTGAATTTTAATATTGGACCTTTTAGGGATGAGGTCTTATGTTTTGTTTTGTCTATGAGTGCTTGTCATGTTTTTTTGGGAAGACCTTGACAGTTTGATAGAGGAGCTATCAAGGATTGCAGAAGAAACCTAATCACTATTGAGAAGGGTGGGAAAAAGTTCACATTGGCTTCTTTAAGGGAGAAAGAGAAGGAAGTGAGGAATTTGAATCTTGAGAGAATTTATAGTACTGGGAAGAAGGTTGCAGAGGTTGCACCAGATGGGGGCACAAATTTGCAGAAGGGTCTGATAGATATGCCTAATAGTAAGAAGGAACTGGATGGCAGTAAGGTTATGGTGGCAAACTAGATGAAATCTTGTGGCAGAAATAAATCAAAGTTGCAAAAGAAATCGATTATTAGTCAGAGACAATGTGCAGGTCTGAAGTAAGGGAAGAGAAATAAAGAGAATCAGGAATTAGAGAATCTAGTTGAGGTTCCGGAGGAGGTAAGGAAGAGGTTTGCAAACAAAGATGTTTGGATTAGAAATGAACATGGGATCTATATCCCAAACCCTTTTAGACATTCATGAGTTTCTTCTCATGGAACATCTCTTTCTACCTAGGTTGTCTGATGCAGGAGAATCCTCGGTCTATGAGCAATCTTGCATCAAACAAAAATATTTCCTTACTTTTGTTCTTGTTTAGTTTTGGTAGTAGTTTTATGTATTTCCTTCAGTGTGTTCCGGTAGCTGGTTCTTTTTTGTTGTAGATCAATTTTTTTCAGTTTCTAGGCTTGTTCTTGTGCATTATCCCAAATTTTTAGTTCATTTGGACTCTTTTCCAAAGAGCTATTCCTTCTGGAGTGTCTGTTTCTTGGTTACAAAGTAGTTTTGAGCTTACCATCTATGTTAGAGATTTCTTCTCATGCGAAGCAATTTTTTTGATTGCGGATCAGTTTGGTACTGCACTCGATGTTCTTGGGTCCTTGGCCAACCTTCCTATGTGGTCTACACTCCATGTTTGGTCTTAGCGGATGAGATATTCATTTTTTTGGGGCCGACCTGTTTTACATGTCTCATTTTCCTTTCTTGGTAAATGTAATCTATGGTGGCTGACTTGGATGTGTTGCAAAGGGTATATATGGTTATATGTGATTCTTAGGAGGACAGTTCGAAGGTTACGAGGATATAATTTTTGGAATTGTAATTTGGATGCCTCTTGGAGGTCCGGATGGATTGTAATTTGGCATATAGTTTAAAACAGGGCATGTTTTTTTATTAAGGGAAAACAAATTTTGAAGGGCCCCTGAAACCCTTTACAACATTAGATCAAAAGATAACCATTAGAGCACATCAAAAAACCAAGAGACAATATACATAGAAAAGACAGCTGACCAGAAAACAAAATGCCAGTAGTAGAAAGACACAACACACTGGACCTAAAGACAAGACAACATAAATAACAGAAAAAAGCCAAGACTAGGTAAAGTTCTTTAGCAACTCGACAACTTCCAACTCCAGTTGCTCCATGTTCCCAGTAGTCTGCTTGATCTCCTCAATCTCCCTTCTTTGGTTTTTCTTCTTTCTAGTGCTTTCTTGAGTTCTTCTTCCAAGACCCATCTCCTTATCTTTAGGGATGTCTTCCTTCACCTTAGTGGTGTCCCCAAAGGCCTTTTCCCCTTGGTCACTTTCAAGCTTGCTGATAAGAACCTTAATGCTGTCAGAGGCAGCCTTTAAAATCTTGTGACTCTGCTCCCCAATATTTTTGAGAGTCTTCTCAACCCCTTCCTACCTCTTTTCAGTAGCCCTAGCTTTGTTTTCCAAGGTTTGGAAGCTATTATGTTGGGCATTTATGATTTCCTCTACATTGTTGATAGCCTTGGTAAGCTCACTTAAACATTCAAGGAGGGAACTAAATTTACAAATACCAATAGCTTCTAAAGTTTCAATTTTGATGGCCTCCTAGACTTGTTTCACTTTTATGCTTGTTATTTCCTTTTGAACCCAAAGGAAAACCTTGTTGAAGTAGTCTGTGTCATTTTTGAAACAAAGTTCAATATCCAGATGGGAGCCATCCTGGGCCTTATCTCTAGTGAGATCCAAGTTCACCTGCATGTAACCAGATGATTACTGAATGTTTTGTAATGATAATATGATGATGTGGATATCTAATTTTGCATTTTATCCATGTTTCATTATTACTTCTAGTGTTGCTCTTGTTGCATGATCTGGTTTGTTCTCTTCGAGGACCCACCGGACCATGGTTGCACCACCAAAATTCAGATATGACAAATGTCAAATTAAATGACGATCCGCTCAAATTTTCAAATCCAGGATACATCTAGTTGAGGTTACAAAGTGTTTTTAATGGTTAGTTGTTCAAAAATGAAAAAAAAATAAAAATTGTTGGGCCCACCAGAGACCTGGCTAATGTTATGACCTAACAACCATCACATAGGTATAAAGGTTATCCCAAAAAGGTTAAAATATTTGATTATTTAAATCACTTTATGGTTTAAATAACATCATGCTAACTAGCCCCACAAACATCCTAATTGGTTTTCAGGGACTGACAAGAATTAAAGTTATTTGAATTATATTTTGTAATTTGAATAAGACAACCAAGTTAAAAGTGGAAATTAAATTTATTAAATCATATCATATGATTTGGGTGTAATGTGGAATTACAATATTACTTCAAAATTAAGTTGAAAAGGTGGGACCCATGAAGTGTAATGTAAAGTTAGTGGGAATAATTTAAAACATCTTCAAATTTTTTGGGTGTTTGGATGAAGATGAATTATAAATCCAACAAATGATGACCTCCTTATATTAAGCAACATCCCTACAACCGAGCTTAATTGACACACTTTAACCTGACAGTTTAGATGGTCGAGCCCATAGCTCCCACTTAAACTTCCTTTCCGTTTTTGATGTTATTATTGTCGTTTCCATTTCCATTCACTTACCGTATCAAATGATTTTATAATGCTACAAAGGGTAGGGAATAATGAAAATCCCTCGAAGTCCCTCTCCCATAACACTTTAAACAATAATAAAATTATATTTAAAACATTAATGAGCTTTGAGAGTTTTATTTTTAAGAACAATAAATTATTAATAGTTAATATTATAAAAAATAATTAAATTTATATTTTAATTTAAAAATTTAAAAATAAAATTAATGATAATTTATAGTTCCATTTAATAATAATATTTTATATTTTTTAATAATTAATTTTGAAAATAATTAAGAGATAATTTTAATTGTTTAAATTATTAGTTAAAATTAAATTTAAATAATAATTTTTATTATTTCTAAATAATTTTTTTCATTTTTTAATGCTTTTTGTTACAATTTTATTTAGAATGTGTATTAAATACTATGTACTTTTATGTTATCTTTTTTTATGTTTTCATATTTTTAATATTCAAAAAAATTACTTTCTAAGTAATATTTTATTACACATAAAAATATTTTGAATAAAAATTACCATTTAAGTATTTTATTAAGATAATAAATTTTATTTTAGATTATTTTTTTAATAATTTTTCATAATGTATTAAACTTTATTAAAAAAATCACTTAGTAATATATATATATATATATATATATATATATATATATATATATATATATATATATATATGTTATGAGTGCGGTTGTCATTGCATCAAAAGATCGAATTGTTAATGTGCACACCTTGCAACAACCCCCCTAGTGCAAGTGAAGGGGTTTGAACCTATGACCAAGCTCTGATACCACTTATTACAAGTGTGTTTGTCGTTGCACCAAAAGATTGACGTGCTAATCCCTGATACAACCACTAGTCTAAAATGTCAAAATTATGAATTGTTGAATAATTTTAAAAAATTAATAATCAATAATAAAAAAATAAAATTGTTATTTAAAGGACAAAGGCAACATGTTTGTGAAGGAGGAACACTATGAGCCAGTTGAAATATTCAAGGACAAGCTACTGAAAATTGGCAAGGTATGTACTTCTGAAGAAAGGTATGCTTTTGTATTACTTTGTCAAGAATTCAGTGATATATTTGCATGGAGGTATGAAGACTTGAAAGGATTTGATCCTCATTTATCTCAGCATACCATAGAGCTGGTAGAGAATGCAAAACCAATTAGGCAAAAACAAAGGCCTCTTAATCCAAAATTAGAGCATCTTATGAAGACTGAAATAAATAAGTTGATTGAAGGAAATATCATATTTCCAATCAAACACACATCTTGGGTCTCCAATCTAGTTCCTGTTAGGAATAAGAATAGAGAACTCAGTCTATGTGTTGATTTTAGAGACTTGAATAGAGCCTCTCTGAAAGATGATTACCCGCTGCCCTCAATGGAGAAAATTTTGTAGGTTGTATCAGGTTCAGAGATATTTTCATTGCTTGATGGTTATTAAGGATATAACTAAATTCTAGTCAAATAAGAGGACCAATATAAAACAACATTTACCACCAAGTGGGGTACAATGGCTTACAATAAAATTCACTTTGGATTGTCCAATGCAGGGGAAACATTCTAGAGAGCAATGGACATGGCTTTCCAAGGCCTGATTAACAAGTTTGTTCTAGTTTATTTAGATGATGTTACTATATTTTCTAAAAAATCTAATGAACATATTGACCATCTCAGATAGGTATTTGAAAGATGCAGGGAGTATGGAGCTTCATTGAATCCCAAGAAGAGCATATTTGTTGTCCATGAAGGCAAATTGTTGGGATATATTGTTTCAAAACATGGGATTTCAATTGACCCTAAGAGGATCACAACCATACTTGCTTTAACATTACCAACACATAAGAAGGGACTTCAGAGCTTCATAGGTAGGATTAACTTCATCAGAAGGTTTATTCCTAATATTGTGGCATTAATGCATCCACTTACAACCATGCTCAAGAAAAACATACCATTTCATTGGACTAAATAAGGTAAAAAAAGCTTTGAAGAAATTAAAGAGGCAATTGCAATAGTCCCTACTCTCATTAATCCTAATTTTGAGATATTTTATTTTATATGCTTTTGGGAGTGAGGATACTATTTTTGCAATCTTGTGCCAACAAAATGATGAAGGTTTAGAACAACCAATTGCTTTCTTTAGTCAAATTTTGCATGATTATGAGACTAGGTACTCATTTATAGAAAAACATATACTAGCTATTATAAGAAGCCTTAAGAAATCCAGACACATGCTTTCTAACAATAAAATTCAGCCTATGGTTGCTCATCCAACAGTAAATGAGTTTCTGCTCAGCAAGGACATAAATGACAAAAGGGTGGGTTGGATTACTAAAGCAATATAATATGAATTCTCTATTAAGATTACCAAGTTAGTTAGAGGTGAGGGTTTGTGTGAATAGCTTGTTGGAAGTGCAAAAAATAGCAAGGAAGAAGAGTAGAAAATTGAAATAGTTTTAAATAATGAAGAACAACACATTGTCCCAGCTATACCAGCAACTTGGAATCAATAGATTGCTCATTAGCTACAAATAGGTGACTATCCCGAAGGTTTGGTTAGGTCAAAAATAAGGTATTTTAGAATTCAGGACATTCCTTATGCTTTAATAGATGGTATTTTATTCAAGAAAGATTATAATAATGTTTTGTTAAGATGCATTGAGCCAGATCAAACTGATAAAGTTATGCAAGAATTTCGTGAAGGACCTACAGAAGGTCACTTTGCAGCAAGAACAATATCTCTGAAAAGTATAAGAGCTAGTTATTACTGGCCAGGTTTGTTTAAAGATGCTCACTCATGGGTGATAAAGTGTTCACTATTTGTAGGTAAACAGAGGCTTGCAACCTTGCCTTTGCAACCAATTGAAGTTGAACAACCCTTTGCAAAGTGGGGTCTTGAATCTATAGGATCTATTAATCCACCTTCTAGTGTAGGTCACAAGTGGATTCTTACATCAACTAATTATTTCACAAAGTGGACATAAGAAATACTATTGAAAGAAGAGATAATGAAACTTTTGTCCTCAACTTCTATCAAGACTTGGTGTCTAGGTTTGGTACCCCAGAATCAATCATTTTTTATAATGCTTTAGCTTTCATTGGTCTTAGAGTTTCACATTGGTCAGTTAAGCACAATATCTATTTTAATACTTCATCCAATTATTACCTACAAGGTAATGGACAGGATTAATCAAGCAACAAAAACTTGATCAACACCATTAAGAAGACTATTGTTGAGATTCAGAGAACTTGGCATGAAAAGATCAAGTTAGCCCTTTGGGATGATAGAATTACACCAAAGTGATCAACATGTAACTCACCTTATGTTTTGACTTATGGCAAAGAAGCCAAGTTACCCATTTTAGTTGAATTGCCAACTTTAAACTATGTAAAAGAGCTAGAGATACTTGAGGAGCAGCCAATGCAGATTAGGCTTGCTCAACTTAAGGAGTTAGAAGACACTCGAAAGGAAGCATATAGAAATTTAGAAGTTCATCATGCTTAGATGAAGAGAACCTTTGATAGAAAATCTATACCACATATATTTAATCAAGGTGATCTTGTTTTCAAGTGGGATGAATTGAAGAATAGACCTGGTAGGCATACCAAGTTTGATGCCATGTGGGATGAACCATATGTTATCACAGAATGCAAATAGAACAATGTATTCCAAATTGGAATGTTGGATGGAGAGGTGTTTCCAATCCCTGTCAATGGGATTCACCTCAAACTATGCTATTAAGTACTAACAGTTTGCATATGTACATAGTAGAGTAGTTTCAAATTTTGTAACCAGCAGTTTGCCAGGCCTGGCTATAAGCTGAGTTGTAGTAGTTTTATTTGAATAAGTGTTGTCCAGCACTCTACAGTTTCAATTTTCCTATTTTGAGTGTTTATTTTCAGATTTCAGCAAGTTTCAGTTCAATAAGTGCTTTCAGCACATTGTTGTTTTAGTTTCAATTGAGTTTTGTTTACAATTTTCCATAAGTGCATATTAGATTGCACAATGTGCAGGCTCAGCTATGTGCAGAGCCTTTGTAGTTTCATTTTCAGTTTCCTTTAGTATGCTGAGAGGTAGTTTCAGATTTAAAGAGGGCAGATTTGACTCAATGCCCAATGGATATGCTAGGCTACTATATTCTACATGTTTAGTAGGCAAACACCCCTGAGAGGTTGCAAAAAATGTTACCAAATGTTTATCACACCTAAATTTGGTGACCTATACAGGCCATTATATATTGCAGTTGAAAGAGGTACACAATTTTTTTTCAATTTCTTCATCTTTACATCATGGTTTGAAAGTCAAGGTTTTTTTCAAGATATGCAAGAATTTTTATGAAGTAACAACTAGATTGCATTGGAGAGATGTGGAAACATAAATTTCTGATTTGCATTCATAAATAAACATGTATTTTATACAAAGTATTCATTTTAAGATGTGCAATTGTTTAAACCAAGAAAGAAACATTCAAGTTCAACACTGCATAAAATACATATTTATTTATGAAAACCAACTGTTTACAACATCCCACACAAGCCGTGGGAATAGCTGAGAAAATATCACACTGATCATAGAAATGTAAACACAAAAGAAATAGAAGAATGTATGAAGAAAGGAAAGAAATAACCCATCATTGCCTGGATAGGTTGATGAGTTCTGCAAAAGAGTGTAGAACACAAGATACCACTGAGAGGGGGTTGAGCCAGTGGTTATCAACAACCTTAAGCCTTTTTAATCCTGACTATGTGTACCGGCAAGCAATTCCAAGACTAAAGGAGTATACCGGTGAGATAAAAGAAATGATAAAAAACAAGCACACACAAAGATACATCACAAAAAACTCAATATACAAGGAAAACCCAAAGTGGGAAAAACCTCGCTGAGAAATGCTGCTCGAGTCTACTGCTCCAATCCAGCCTCATAATAAAACTACAAGTTTATAAAGTTTAGGGAACCAACCCAAGGAGCACGAACCCCTAATGATTTATGGGCACCAACCCAAAGGAGCACCAACCCCTATTATGTTTTGAGCACCAACTCAAGGATCACCAATCCCTAATCTATTCTGAGCACCAACTCAAGAAAAACCAACCCCTAATATATTTTGAGAAACAACCCCTACACCGAGCACCTACTTAGTGAAATACAATAAGATAAAGGTTATACAATAATTTGCACCTTGTTACAAATGGATTTTGTAACACCTCCAATCAATACTCTCTACCGGTTTGATCAAAATTGGATTCCAACGTACCAGTGAGAACAACAACATTTATTTGCAGACTGATAAAGACAAGATGTTGATAGCAGAAGTATTTGTTGATGACATGTGTATGGACTTTATTGATATAATTAAAAAGGAATTTGAAATGTCCCTAATTGGTGAACTTAAGTTCTTTATTGGCTTACAGGCTCAACAATTGGATGGTGGTATCTTTATTTGTCAGACCAAGTATATCAAAGAGGTGTTGAAGACTTTCAGCATGGAACACTACAAACCATTAGTGACACCAATGGTGACTAGTTGCAAGTTGTGAAAGGAAGATGATTCCCCCAGTATTAGTGAAAAAGAGTACAGATCTATGATTGGCAAGCTAGAAATATGTTGTCCATAGCAGACTGAACATTGCTCATGTTGTTGGATTAGTGGCTAGATTTCAAAAAGAGCCTAAAGAGAGTCACATGGTGGTAGTAAAGACAATTTTCCGGTATCTCAAAGGCATAGTAGACTATGGTTTATGGTATCCCTATAAAGGAGATTTTAATTTGGATGTCTTTACTAATGCTGATTGGGCAGATAATGTTGATGATCGGAAAAGCACAACCGGTGGAGCTTTTCTACTTGGAGGAAGATTAGTGGCATGGACAAGAAAGAAACAAACATGTGTTTCTCAATCTACAACTATAGAAAAGTATGTAGTTGCATCCATGAATTGCACACAAGCAATATGGATGAGACATGTGCTAGAAGGATTCAAGATAGATATGTCTAAACTGGTGACTATCTATTGTGATAAAATATTGCAATAAACATTTCTAAGAATCCAGTACTTCATTCCAAAACCAAGCACATTGAATTGAAGTATAACTTCCTAAGGGAAAGAGTTGAAGAAAAAGAGGTGAAGCTGGAATATGTGAAGAGTAAAGATCAGTTAGTTGATATCTTTACTAAGCCCTTACCAAAGGCTACCTTTGAGTTTCTTAGAGGTAAACTAGGGGTTAGACCCCTACACCAGAAGAACCAGAATCATGAAGATCCATCAATTCTATGGATTTCATGTATATTTTTTCACTAAGGATTGATGAAGGTGAAGGATAATCCTTTGGGAGAGAAAGTCTGATGAAAAGTTCTGATTTAATCCTCTATTATAATTTTTTTGATTTGAATAGCAAAGATGATGGAAGAGGCAATTGCAGAATTCAAGACAAGTGATGCATTTACATATTTGGAATTGTTGTCAAAGGGGGCGAAGAAAATAATAGAAATCAGATATGGAAGATATGGGAGAAGTTTAAGATCTAAAGATCAGATCAGAGAAGCATTGGTTAAGGGGGAGATTACAAAAGGAGGATAACCAACATATGATGTGATATCAACAAGATAGTTGCCGATGATTATGTTACTCTGATTGTATATTTTATTGGTGTTCCCATCAATGCCAAAGGGGAGATTGTTGGCATTTGGCATAATTGATGCAGTTGAAGATGGATGACTGCACCAGTAAAGGATAGATTCTATTTGTGATGAAGAGATTGAGATTTTGTGACTAGATGACATGATCAATTATTTGTGTTGTCATTGATGGCAACTGATGTCAACTAATGTTCCTGAAGTCTCATTTTGTCATATAAGTGATTTGGTTTACTAGAAGATAGGGTTTACCAACAATGAACTAAAGTTTGTGGAAGAGGACTTTAACCGATAAAGAAGATATGTTTTGATTCGATCTGATGGATGGCGATGATTAGTTATTTGCGGTTTGGATGTTGAACTTGTATCATGGAAAGGTGTATCTGACTAGAACCAGAACTTTTGGAGATTATCGGAAGGCATGTTTCAAATTTCTGATGAAGTTTTCCTAAGGTTTTAGTAGGGTTTAAGACCAGTAATGATTTCTATTATGATGGTGATCAACGACGAGTCTACATGATGTTGGTAACATGGCACAACCCACGTGAAAGATTTCATTGTTGTTTTGGCATGATTGAAGGAATAATTTCTTGGGAATCAATGAAATGCTTAGTAGAGTATTTTGAGGATATAGATCAGATTTTTGTGATGGGTTATGATCAACCAATGGTTGGTATTGCATTGTAATTTGTTGTAATGATATATATATATCAATCTATGATGATCTCTTATTATTTAAAGTGTAAATTCATAATGTAATTAGGTTTTGTGGCCGACCTAGTTGAGATGGCTATTTAGGATGACAAAGTTGATGTTTATTGTGTCGGTGGTCTTAGAGAATGTGTTGAGCCATCCAAGTGAAGTGTGAGATCTTCCTGAGAGTTGTAGAGTGTTGTGTATAACTAGATCTGATCAAGCAAGAAGAGAAGTTAAAGTAACAGATCATTTTCTTATTGTTGTTCCCTAACAATTGCAACAGGTTAAATCCCTTAACTGGGTAGGTCCTAATAGGCCTTAAACATTTAAGTCCCCTAACAAGGAAACTCTCAAAAGAGTGCTAAATCCTCTCAGGAGATTGATCCTAGTAGGTCATCAAGATCCTAATAGGGCGTACTTCAAAAGAGTACAAATATTTGTGGGTGCCAAATCCCACTATGGTTTTTCCCTATTTGGGTTTCCATGTCAAAAAATTATGGTTTTCATGTGTGGAATGTTTTTCATGTGATGTTCTTCTTTATGTTTCATTTCATGCATTATTTCTGAGACACTGGTTATGATGTTTTATCAGAAGTTTATTAGAGGTTACCGATACTAATAAGGAGTTGTTTGAGAAAGTATTTGATTTGATTGATAATGTTAATGAGTTGGTAAATGATCAAGTTTATATGATTGCTTTGGTGGTGAAATTATTGATAGTTGTGGTAAATGATTTGATTAATGTGTTAAGAAAATATGATACAGAGGTTATTAGATCTAATTAAAGAATTTGAGATATTTGTTAAATGGTTTCAGATCTGAGATAAGTTTGTTTTTGAGTTAAAGTTTCAATTGTTCTTAAGATTGATTCACCCCCCCTCTCAATATTAATCAGATCCTCACAAGATTAACAATTGTGTAGCATCCTAAAATTGCGACACTTGCAATTTCGACTGCATTTCGGTCTTCACGATGGCAACGCAACACGCAACCTGAATGGAGACCCCGAACCTTGCTCACGACACTGAAAACTGCATTTTTCAAGCACCCTGGCCTGAACCTCCTTGCACCTTGCTGTCCCGGGAGGTGGGACCAGAGCGCCCAGCGCCCTGGTCCCCAGGACCATGGCGCCCAGCGCCCTGGTCCCTGGGTCCTATTTTGGGCCCGGTCTCCTAAGGGGTCTCGGGTCTTTTTGTTTGCAATTTGGAAATTAAATTTCCTGGTCAGCCTAAGGTCAGGAAAATCAGTCTATCAGCCCTAAATGACAAGTATATAAACTACATTTTCCTCTTTCATTCGAGATGATGAAAAAAGAGGGGAAATTATACTCAAGCATTCAAGCATTCAAGCATTCCTTCAAGCAATTGATCATTTCAAGTCTCCATTCAAGGCTAAGTGTTGCATTCAAGTCAAGGATTCAACCATTGAAGAGGAGCTCACATACTACATGCTACAACATACAACATACAACATCTATACCTTCGCACATAAGGATACAAACATCCTTAGAACAAGGTATTAGTACTTATTTTACAGTCATTTACATTTACAGCACTTGCTCATTTCTTGGTTAATTCCAAAACTGGGGTTTGACCTAAAGGCAAACCCCTAATCCCTAACCCCCCAATCATCTTCGCTTTTTTGTGTGTAGGTTGCAGGTACGCGGTTGAAATTGAAGATCTGGAATCCTTGTGCAGAGACGAACAGATCCCCCTTCGTTTCGCAGATTTTTCGGAGGACCGTGGCGCCGGGCGCCATCGTCCCGACAACTTTTGCTCAAATTTGCAGGACAGCGCCGTATCGACATTTTACTGCTAATTCCAGGTCCGTAGCTTCATACTGTATCCCTATCTCAGTTTATAAGCGAATCTTTGTCACTTTCTATGCATTCCTAGCTTAATTCCTCTATGCACATTCTTTACAAAAGAGGGTAGCCTTGCTTTCTTAACCCTTGAAACACATTTAGCATCCAATCTTGCATTGCGTGGGATTGGATCTTGTGGGTTTCAACCCCTCTTTTGAATGTAAAGTCTCTCCCCTAAGTGAAAACCATCGAATCCTAGCGAACCTCCCTTCTCTCTCCTCGGAGTTGGAAGAGGGGAGAACAACTAGGGTTCGATCGCGATTTTCCGCTTTACATTTTGGTGAACCCGACGTGAACATCCTTTCTGATTTTTCATGCTTAGATCTAAAAAAATTGATTACATTTCCATGTTTGATCTTTTGCAAAATTTTAGAGGTGATTGCATAAAAACCCTAAATTTTCTTTTTAGTAATTGAACTTGCGAAATGTCTAAATGTTAATGCCTGTTTTAGATCTGCCCTTCTATTACAAATTATCAATTCATATTAGTGCTTTAATTCTGAAAATTAAGTGGTTAAGTGTCAAAACCCTAATTTTTGAAACCCTCTTGATTCAACCTTTGTCCGACAATTTCACTGATCAAAACATCTCCAAATCAGCTGTAACTTTGGATTCCGCAATAAAATCACAATATCTTTCATCCCTGAAAATTTGGAAAAAAGTTGCGAGGACCGTGGCGCCGAGCGCCATCGTCCCTGACATTTTTTCCAAAATTTCGGGAGTGAGATCTTACTGTGTTTTTCTGCTAAAATTTAGAATTTTGGCTGATTTTATCAATTATAACACCTTCAAAATTACAGTCAAAGTTGGTCTTGTGATTGCTTGGATTAACGCTTCTAATCATTCAAAAATCGTTGAAACTGAAATTTTGTGTCAAAATTGTGTTCTTACTGTCCTAAATCTGAAAAGTGTGTTTGCATTCATTCGAAATTTCAGTGCTTTATTCAAATTCTTGCAATTTGTGACTTTTGAAATTAAGTGCTTAATTACAACAACTTTAATTTCCGCTTTCAAAATTGAATTTTGCGTGAAATTGAGTCAATTTTTAAATTTCAAAATTTGCATTGCTTTTGACATTCCCTCTAAAATCATAAAATTCAAAATTTCAGTTTCCCTCTCTTTTTCAAAAATTCAAATTTTGCATTTTTCGACAATCTTGGTAGGGTTCAATTTTGAATTTGCAACTTTAATTTGGCCTATCTACAGATCGTAAAATCACTCAATTTTTTCAGATTAGCTCTAAAATCATCATACCTTTCATCCCTACAAATTTCGAAAAAAGTTGCAAGGACTGTGTTGCACTCCGAGCGCTATGGTCTCAGACATTTTTTCTGAAATTTCAGGAGACTGTCGTGATTGCATTTAACAGCTTAAATCCAGAAGATTGGCTGATTTTACTGAAAATTGCTACCTCTAAATTCAAAATCTTCTCTCTCTTTCTAGTGCATGAGTTTTACAACAATAAGCCCTACTTACACTATTCCTGTTAGACGAAGCCGTAGAATTAAGTCTTTCCGAGGTTTAACTACTGAGGAGATGGAACCTAATTTGAGTAGCCTTTTTAACGAGGACATGGGTAATTCCTCTAATCCTCCTAATGATGAAGAAGCTCTCCATGAGGTTTCTGAAGAACAACTTTCAAAATTGGATAACCAATTTGACGATTTTCACCAATGGATGTCTCATGAGTATCCCGATAGTCAAGCTCTTCCTTTAATTGAGGGTCTAAAACATATGCTTCAAAGTGATAAGAATGGAATTGATATTTTGTGTGGTATTGCACACATTGTGGATTCGAATGTGATGCCTATGAAGAGTTGTGCTGAAAATTTGGGTTATACACAACCTCCTACTCAAGTCAATCATTCTATTCCTTTGACAACTTCTATTGCTAGCATACCTACTTTTACATCAAACATAATGGCTACTTCTACACAAGACATTCCTCCTATGATCACCAGTCATGGGGGCAACCCTTCTTCTTCAATTAACCCTCTTCCTTCATTCAATCCGACTTCTTCATTCATTCCTTCAATGACTGTGCCTATTATATCACCACAAATGAACATGACGCAAGGGGGCAATTCATTTAACCATTCCATCCCTCCTTGTAGTATTCCTCCTGTCCAATCATCTCCTATGACTAATTATCATAGAGTCCCACCACCTTACTCTTTACCTTCTTTCAATAACATAACACCTCCATCTCAATCTAACACATCCAATATGAATTCTTCGACTGAAGCAACCATTAACAATCTAGCAAAAATTGTCTCTTCTTTACAGCAACAAATTGCCTCTATGAATCAATCTAAGTTTAGTGTGCCCACATTTGACGTTGCGAGCCCACTTTCTCTTGACATTGTTCGAGCTATCCCTCCTAAACATGTTGAAATCCCGCATTTGGAACTTTATAATGGTAAAGGAGATCCTCTAACACATGTTAAGACTTTTCAAACAATATGTACCGATTTTGCTTATGACCAAAGGTTGCTTGCAAAACTGTTTACTAGAACATTAAGAGATAAAGCCCTACAATGGTATTGCTCGTTGCCTTCCTATTCTATTACTTCTTTCGAACAACTTGCAAATGCTTTCATTCAACAATTTCAAAACAATATAAGTCCTAAAGTTACTTTGATTGATTTAATGCATTGTAAACAAGGTGTTAAAGAAAAAGTGACTGATTTCATTGGTAGATATAAGCATTTGTATGCTCAAATTTCTTTTCCAGTGCCTGACAATGATATTCAAAGAATCTTTATTTCTAATTTACAAAAATATATTCGAGACAAACTTCTGTTTTCTGAGTTTACTTCTTTCCAACAGTTGTGTGCCACTCTTCACAATTATCAACTAACTGTGAGTCAAATGGAACAATCACATCCTATGGCTCCGAGTGATAAGGGTGATAGTAGTCAACAACCATTTGGGAAGTTTAAACCGAATAGAGATTCCATCAAATTCAATGAAAACATCATCAACAACAATGTGAATGCAGCATCAGGTGTGCCTCCTATTTCTAAATTTTTCAAGAAAGAAAGAAAGTATACTCCTTTGAATGAATCATTGCATAGTATTATGAATAAGTTATTGGAACAAAATGTGCTTACTCTTCCTCCTATAAGACAAATTGATCCTGCAAAGATTACTTCACCTTATTTTGATAACAAATCTTTTTGTCAATTTCATCGTCAGCCTGGGCATGATACTGAAAAATGTTTTTCTTTAAAGGGTAAAATTCAAGATTTGATTGATAACAATACTATCTCTGCTTCTGGAGTGAATGATAAAGGCAACACATCTGTAGCTCCTCCTAACCAAAATCTTCAGATTTTCACTGATCCATTGCCTTCTTATACCTCTAATGCAATTGAGGCTAATGATTCCTCTCTCTCATTTGATGGTCTTGTGTCTATGACTCCGAATGTGATTATCTTTGTAGAGCAGCAAGAAATCCCTAAAGAACCTTCCATCACATTTGATTCCAGTGAAACCATTAGGGCACCTGATGGTCCTTTATACATAGTTGCAAAAGTTAAGAATACACCTTGCCGTGGAGTGCTTATTGATCCTTCGTGCATGATTAATGTTATTACTGAAGAATTCCTTTTTACTTTGCAATTGAATCAAGTGATATATGACAAAACAGATGTGATTGTGAAATTATTTGATGCATTTTCTTCTCCTGCAATTGGTTCTATTACATTGCCTATTGAGGTCCATAACAAATCTCTTGATGTGAACTTTGCTATTATTCCATCTTCCGAACAATTTCGTGTGAAGCTTGGCTATCCTTGGCTATCTTCCATGAATGCTATTGCTTCTCCTATTCATAAGTGTTTGAAATTTCCCCATAATGGTGAAGTTGTTACTGTCAATCATAGTCTCTTTAAACCAGCTGAAAGAACTTCTAGCATTCCTATTGATTACTTTTGGCCTAAACAATTCCAATCTCTTCCTCCGCGAAGTGATCATCTTTTCAAATCTTATCAAAAGTGGAAAACAGATATGATCCTATCTCTAAGTGAACCTAGAACACCTAAACTTGATATTCCTATCATTCTTGAGAAGGAAGTTCTTCCTTTGAAAGATAAAACTAATGTCTTTCCTCAAGAAGATTCCCAACCCATCCCTATGGATGTGACTATGTCTATGCCTAATAAACTTCCTAAGAGTGGACCTATACCTCCTCGTCATGATGGACTTGGTCTTCTCCCTAAACCAAAAATTCCTCCTTTATATGGAGCAGTTCCTCCTCCTTCTTTTTATAGAGAGAAGAGACCTTCTTCTTCTCCTATTATCCAGCCTAAGAGACCACAACCTAAACACCCAAGTGCTAAGGATGAGAACATTCCTCCTCCTCAATCTTCTCCACTTCCTACTAAGACTAGATGAAATCATTCTGCATGTGAACGCCGGCGAAAGCGTCATCTTAGAGCGCAAACTTTGCAATCTCCAAAAACACCTTCAACAAGCATTATTCCATTTTCTCCTCAACCGGACATTGAGCCTAAATCTCCTAAACATAAGATGCATGATGGTCTTGATCCGGTGCGAGTTAAAGATCCTATTTTTATAAATCTTGATGATGATATGGATGAAAATGTTATTCATGATGAAAATGTTACTTCTCTTGCTTCTGATAGTGAATATGAACTTGTTGATATTGATAACCATTTATCTAATGAATTTTCTAAAGCACTTATCCTAGCTCCTAGACAAGAACAATGTGGCTCGGAACATGAACATAGCCCGTGTTTGGATATTGTGATAGCTCCATCTGCTATGTTCGATGTTCCTCCTCTAGCGTGTTCCCTGCCTTCCTGAAACATTGATCAGCAAGATCGGGGGGTAGATGACGTGCTAGACTAGTTTCATTAGCATAGCAGATTCTCTCCCCCTCTCTTTTGTTACTTCTTCTATATGTTATTCTCATTCTTCTATTTGTTGTCCTTAGTGTTGTCTACTTGAGGACGATGCAAAGTATTGAGATCTCTCGATCTCTCTCATGTTGACTCAAAAGACACATGTGTTCCCTTCTTCTAGGTGACCTTCCTTGATTGGGGAATGAAGAACAATTATGCATACATACATATGATATACATGAATTATCATACAACATACTGATCCCGAGGAAAGCGAAGTCACCTCATGCTTTGTGTTTTGTGTCTATTATCCTTGGGTTTATCTCACACTGGGGGGCTAAATCTTTGCGATAACGTGCTCCTTTCCTTTCTCATTTCTTATGTGTATCACTACGTTAAAACAATCACCCCCAGTGAGGTGTGTGCGATTGCTTTAACGTAGGGGGGCATACATCCCGTTCATATCTTTTCAAGATACTTGAAAATTTTTGATATCTTTCTTGCATGACTCATAGTGAGGGAACTTTACTACTGACAGTCATGGTTCTTCCTCGTGATCTTCCCTTTTACTTTGTCAATCAAAGTCGTAAGATCCTTAGTCCACTGGGGGCTTGGTGTATCTTGCCTCCTTGACGTGGTGAAAGTCTTTCAATATTGTTTCCTTGTACTTTACCGGAAGTATGAGCATACATACTCCCGCTAAAGTGGGGGCTAAATGTAGCGTCCTAAAATTGCGACACTTGCAATTTCGACTGCATTTCGGTCTTTATGATGGCGACGCAACACGCAACCTGAATGGAGACCCCGAAACTTGCTCACGACACTGAAAACTGCATTTTTCAAGCACCCTGGCCTGAACCTCCTTGCACCCTGCTGTCTCGGGAGGTGGGACCAGAGCGCCCAGCGCCCTGGTCCTTCAGGACCAGGGCGCCCAGCGCCCTGGTCCCTGGGTCCTATTTTGGGCCCGGTCTCCTAAGGGGTCTCGGGTCTTTTTGTTTGCAATTTGGAAATTAACTTTCCTGGTCAGCCTAAGGTCAGGAAAATCAGTCTATCAGCCCTAAATGACAAGTATATAAACTACATTTTCCTCTTTCATTCGAGATGATGAAAAAAGCAGGGAAATTATACTCAAGCATTCAAGCATTCCTTCAAGCAATTGATCATTTCAAGTCTCCATTCAAGGCTAAGTGTTGCATTCAAGTCAAGGATTCAACCATTGAAGAGGAGATCACATACTACATGCTACAACATACAACATACAACATCTCTACCTTCGCACATAAGGATACAAACATCCTTAGAACAAGGTATTAGTACTTATTTTACAGTCATTTACATTTACAGCACTTGCTCATTTCTTGGTTAATTCCAAAACCGGGGTTTGACCTAAAGGCAAACCCCTAATCCCTAACCCCCCAATCGTCTTCGCTTTTCTATGTGTAGGTTGCATGTACGCGGCTGAAATTGAAGATCTGGAATCCTTGTGCAGAGACGAACAGATCCCCCTTCGTTTCGCGGATTTTTCGGAGGACCATGGCGCCGGGCGCCATCGTCCCGACAACTTTTGCTCAAATTTGCAGGACAGCGCCGTATCGACATTTTACTACTAATTCCAGGTCCGCAGCTTCATACTGTATCCCTATCTCAGTTTATAAGCGAATCTTTGTCACTTTCTATGCATTCCTAGCTTAATTCCTCTATGCACATTCTTTACAAAAGAGGGTAGCCTTGCTTTCTTAACCCTTGAAACACATTTAGCATCCAATCTTGCATTGCGTGGGATTGGATCTTGTGGGTTTCAACCCCTCTTTTGAATGTAAAGTCTCTCCCCTAAGTGAAAACCATCGAATCCTAGCGAACCTCCCTTCTCTCTCCTCGGAGTTGGAAGAGGGGAGAACAACTAGGGTTCGATCGCGATTTTCCGCTTTACAAATTGGTATCTGAGCTTTGGTCCTCTATGGGTAGAAAGCCTAACCGCTTGAGGAAAAGATTCTGAGGAATTCAAGATGATGAAGAAAGAGGGTCCCAAGTTCAACAAGGATAACTAAAAGATCTGGAAAGACAGAATGAAAATCTACATCAGAGGTCCTGGTGTACAATATTGGAAGAAAGTTTAAACAACATATGTTGCCCCTACCACTACTCCCTTGAGACCGGATGAACTCAGAGAGTAGAAACATAACATGCAAGCCCTAGAAGCTATTGTAAGTACTTTATCTAATTCAGAATATATTGATGTTCAAGGATTGGAAACTACAGGCGAGGTTTGGGAAAAGTTAGAGACAATCTATGAAGGATATGAGAATGTTCAAAGAGCCAAAGAGGAAAGCTTGAGAGGAAAGTTTGATGACATGATAACGCTTGAAGGAGAGAATATTGAAAAATATGGTCAGAGAATCAAATAAGTTGTTGCCGGCATAAAGAGTGCAGGAGGTAAAATAGAAGATGATGTAATAGTAATTAAAATGCTTAGAAGTCTTCAACCTCTGTATTGTATAAGAGTATCAGAAATCCAATAACTTAGATTTATTTCAAAGGATAAGGTAACTGTTGATTCATTGATTGGTAAGCTTACAACTTTTGAGTTAAATAGTTTTGATAATAGTTTGACAAAATCTACTGAATCTACCTTTAAAGCTTCTATTACCGGTTCATCTGCTAGAAAGGAAAAGATATATGTCAAAATCATGAGTACACGAAAAGTCATGGAAGTAACCAGGGAAATGAAGATAATGAAGATCAAGTGATGGAACTTGAGGCACTGGTAAGTATAAAGGAAAACTACCTTTGAAGTGTTTCTCTTGTAGTAAAATTGGTTATATTGCTGCTAACGTCCCTAACACTGATAAGAAAGAAAAGTTTAGAAGATTCAAAGGAAAGGGAAAAAAAAAATTGTTATGCTGCAGTAGATGAAGGAGTGAACGATGAGGAGTCTGAAGATGAGGATGACAATGAAGAAATTGTGTTTATAGACATGAAGGAGGAACTATCAAATGAAAGAGCACTAGTATCTCATATGGAGAATAGTGATGAATGGATTATAGATAGTGGCTGCTCACACCACATGACTAGAGATAAAAGTAAGTTCATAACCCTTAATGAATTTGATGGAGGTGTTGCTAGATTTCGAAACAACTCTCCTTGCATGGTGAAAGGTAGAGGTTCAATATGTCTAAATGGGAAGAGTAATGCTGATGATGTATTTTGGGTTGATGGTCTTAAGCATAATCTTTTAAGTGTTGGTCAACTCAATGATAAAAGGTTATTTGCTCGAATTTAAGAGTGGAGTCTACAAACTTCTTGGATTTAATGGTGAACTGATTGCTACCGGGAAGAAAACTAGAGGTAACTTATTCCATTTGAATAGTAATATTAATAATTGTCTAGTTGCAAGAATGGAAGATAGTTGGTTATGGCATAAAAGATGTTGTCATGTTAATTTTGATAATTTGGTTAAGATAAGTAAGTCAAGTGTTGTAAGAGGATTACCCCAACTTGTCAGATCAGATAGTGTGATATGTAAAGATTTGTCAAATTGGTAAGATGACCTCTATTTATTTCAAGAACAAGAATTGTATTTCTGAGAATATTTTAGATTTGGTACATAATGATCTTTGTGGCCCTATGAGAACAAAGAATTATTACGGTGATAGGTATTTCATGATCTTCACCGATGAATATTCTAAAATGATGTGGGTGACATTTCTGAGAGAGAAATCAGAAGCATTTAATAAATTTAAATTATTTAAAGCTTTGGTTGAGAAGTAAACCGGTAAGAACTTGAAGTGTTTAAGATTAGACCGAGGAGGTGAATTCACATCTGATGAATTTGTTAAGTATTGTGATGAAAAGGGTATAAAGAGACAAATGTCTGCTCTGAGGACACCACAATAGAATGGAATAGCAGAAAGGATGAATAGAACAATAGTTGAAGTTGCAAGAACCCTGTTATTGTAGGGTAATGTATCCAAAATGTTTTGGAGAGAAGCGGCTAGTACTGTTGTATACACTTTAAACCGGGTACTAGTAAAAAGAGGTAACAATAAGACACCCTGTGATCTATGGTATAGAAAAACCCCTTGTGTTAGTTATTTTAAAATATTTGGAAGTCAATGTTTTATCAAGAGAGATAACTACACTAAGAAATTTGATGTAAAATTTGATGAGGGAATTTTTCTTAGTTACTCTTCTAAGAGTAAAGCATATAAATGTTACAATAAGAGAACTGAGAAAATTGTTGAAAGTGCTAATGTAAAAGTTAGTGATCTACCTGATAAGTCTAAAGGTACAAGCATATCAAAACCTAAAAAGGATGATAATGAGGAAAAGTTTGTGATCATTGAACCAAAAGAAAAGAATAATGAAGAATCAACAAATCCAAAATTGGATGCTCAACCGGTAAGCATTGATAGTGAGGAAGAAGATGTAAAACCGATACATGCAATACCTAGATATGTCAAAATTGAATCATTCACAAGAGTAGATAATTAGTAATAAGAATGCAGGTGTACAAACCAAGAGAAAGATCTGAGAGAACTCATGTTTAATATCTACAATAGAACCCAAGACAGTTAAGGAAGAACTAAAGGATGTTGATTGGGTGAATACAATAAATGAAGAATTAGATCAAATTGAAAAGAATCAGACATGGTCACTTGTTCCTAGACTGGAGGATAATAATGTAATTGGAACAAAATGGGTCTTCAGGAATAAATTGGATGAAGAAGGAATAATTGTAAGAAACAAGGAAAGGTTAGTCTGCAAAGGGTATGCTCAAGAGGAAGGTGAGGATTATGGTGAAACATTTGCACCTGTTGCTAGATTAGAAGGAGTAAGGATGTTGTTGGCATTTTCTGCATATAAGGGATTCAAAGTCTACCAAATGGATGTCAAGTCAGCCTTTCTAAATGGGATTCTAGAAGAAGAAGTATACATTGAACAACCAGATGGATTTTCCTTGATTGAATATAAAGATATGGTGTGTAAATTGCACAAAGCTCTATATGGTTTAAAGCAGGCATCAAGGGCATGGTATGAGAGATTAAATACACATTTGATCAAAATTGGATTCCAACATACAAGTGAGGACAACAACATTTATTTGAATACTGATGGAAACAAGACGTTGATAGTAGAAGTGTTTATTGATGACATAATTTTTGGTGGAAATGCTGACATGTGTATGGACTTTTGCTGATATAGTGACAAAGGAATTTGAAATGTCTCTAATCGGTGAAATTAAGTTCTTTATTGTCTTACAGGTTCAACAATTGGATGGTGGTATCTTTATTTTTCAGACCAAGTATATCAAAGAGATGTTGAAGACTTTCAGCATGGAAGACTGCAAACTGGTAGGGACATCGATGGTGACTTGTTGCAAGTTGTCAAAGGAAGATGATTCCCCTACTATAAGTGAAAAAGAGTACAAATCTATGATTGGCAAGATACAATATGTTGTCCATAGAAGACCTGATATTGCTCATGTTGTTGGATTAGTGGCTAGATTTAAAAAGAAGCCTAAAGAGAGTCACATGGTGGTTGTAAAGAGAATTTCCCAGTATCTCAAAGGCACAGTAGACTATGGTTTATGGTATCCCTATAAAGGAGATTTTACTTTGGATGTCTTTATTGATGCTAAATGGGTAGGTAATGTGAATTATTGGAAAAACACAATCAATGGAGCTTTTCTACTTGGAGTAAGAATAGTGGCATGAATGAGCAAGAAACAAACTTGTGTTTCTCAATCGACAGCTGAAGAAGATTATGTATCTGCATCCATGAATTGCATGCAGGCAATATGGATGAGACATGTGCTAGAAGGATTCAAGATAGATATGTCTGAACCAATGACTATCTATTGTGATAATATAAGTGCAATAAACATTTCTAAGAATCTAGTACTTCATTCTAGAACCAATCACATTGAATTGAAGTATCACTTCCTAAGGGAATGATTTTAAGAAAAAGAGGTGAAGATAGAATATGTGAAGAGTAAAGATCAGTTAGCTGATATCTTTACTAAACCCTTACCGAAGGCTACCTTTGAGTTTCTTAGAGGTAAACTAAGGGTTAGACCCCTACATCGGAAGAACTAGAATGATGGAGAACCATCAATCCTATGGATTTCATGTTTATTTTTATTGTAAGGATTCATGAAGGTGCAGGCTACTCCTTTAGGAGACCAAGTTTGATGAGAATTTTTGATTTAATGCTTTATTATAATTTTTCTGATTTGAATAGTAGACATGATGGAAGATGCAACAACATAATTGAAGACAAGTGATGCATTTACATCTTTGGTATTATTGTCAAAGGGGGAGAAGAAAATAATAGAAAACAAATATGGAAGATATGGGAGAAGTTGAAGATTAGAAGATCAAATCGAAGAAGCATTAGCTAAGGGGGAGATGACAAAAGGAGGATAACTGACATATGATGTGATATCGGCAAGCTAGTTGCAGATGATGATGTTACTCTGATTGTATATTTGATTGGTGTTTCCATTAATGCAAAGGGAGAAATTGTTGGCATTTGGCATAACTGATGCAGATGAGGTGATGCAGTTGAAGATGGATGATTGCACTGTTAAAGGATAGATTCTATTTGTGATGATGAGGTTGAGATTTTGTGTATAGATGACATGATAATTTATTTGTGTTGTCATTGATGGAAATTGATATCAACTAATTTTATTTATGTTCCCGATGTCTTGTTTTGTCATCTAACCAGAAGACAGGGTTTATCAGTAGTGAACTAAAGTTTGTGAAATAGGACTTTAACTGGTAAAGCAGAGATGTTTTGATTGGATCCGATGATTGGTGATGATTAGTGATTTGTGGTTGGGATGGTGAACTTGTATCCTGGAAATGTCTATCTAACCAGAACCAAAACTTGTGGAGATTACCGAAAGGCGTGTTTCAAATTTCTAATGAATTTTTCCTAAGGTTTTAGTAGGGTTTAAGACTGGTGAGGAAATCATCAAACTGGTAATGATTTTTTTTATGACGATGATTGACGGTGAGTCTACATGAAGTTGGTAACATGACACAACCCGCATGAAATATTTAATTGTTGTTTTGGCATGATTCAAGGAAGAATTTATTGGGAATCAGTGAAATGCTTAGTAGAGTGTTTTGAGGATACAAATTGGATTTTCGTGATGGGTTATGATCAACCAATGGTTGATATTGCATTGTAATTTGTTGTAATGATTTGTATAGCGATCTGTGATGATGTCTTATGATTTGAATTGTAAATTCATAATGTAATTAGGGTTTTTGGTTGACCTAGTTGAGATGGCTATTTAGGATGACACGGTTGATGTTTATTGTGTTGGTGGTCTTAGAGAATGTGTTAAGCTGTCTAAGTGAAGTGTGAGATTTTCCTGAGAGTCGCAAAGTGTTGTGTATAACTGGATCTAATCAAGCAAGTAGAGAAGTGCAAGTAATAGATCATTTTCTTACTGTTGTTCCCTAACAGTTATAGTAGGTTAAATTGCTTAACCGGGTAGGTCCTAATAGGTCTTAAACATTTTTAAGTCCCCTAACAAGGCAGTGCTCAAAAGAGAATTAAATCCTCTCATGAGGTTGATCCTAACAGATAATCAAGCTCCTAACCGGGTTGCAAGGCAAATCCCCTAGCCGGCTGAATCCTAACAAGGTCTACTCCTAACTAGGCATATTGTAAGTTCCTAACAGGACGTACTTCAAAAGAGTACAAATATTTGTGGGTGCCAACTCCCACCATGGTTTTTCCCTATTTGGGTTTCCATGTCAAAAACTTATGGTGTTCATGTGTGGAATATTTTTCATGTGATATGCTTGTTTATGTTTCATTTCATGCATTATTTTTGGGACACCGGTTATGATGTTTTATTAGAAGTTTATTAGAGGTTACTGATACTGATAAGGAGTTTTTTGAGAAAGTATTTGATCTGATTGATAAGGTTAATGAGTTGGTAAATGATCAAGTTTATATGATTGCTTTGGTGGTGAAAGTATTGATAGTTGTGGTAAATGGTTTGATTAATGTGTTAAGAAAATTTGATAAAGAGGTTATTAGATATTATTAAAGAAGTTGAGATATTTGTTAAATGGTTTCAGATCTGAGATAAAAAAAAATTTGAGTTAAAGTTTCAATTGGTCTTAATACTGATTCACCCCCCCTCTCAGTATTAACCAGATTCTCATAGGATTAACACACTGACCCAATCTATATCAAATCAAATTGGATCTCATCTCTGAGATTGATAACCTACAACAAAACCAACAACACCACCATATCTCATCCTTTCTATACCCATTTACTAAACTTAGCAAATTGCAAAGTAGTCATCAACCCTACTTTATGTCAATCACAATAAATGATCCAGCTATTTCCTTCTCTGAGTTAATAAGAAGATTAGATGTCCTTCTTTGATCAACTCATCAAGAACCTCATCTTTCTATCTTCTTTGAGTCACAATCCTCTGCACATGACCCATGATTTTTGTAGTCTGTATTAAATGTCGACACAATCACCAACTACCTCGACAATGCACCATTCACTTCCCACTGCATAATTTCCACCTGGAATCCACACATTATCTTTTTTGGCATCCAACTTAGTTCACTGTGTCGGTTTAGGCTCAGGAACCGACCAAAAACTCACTATTGGTGATCACCTTATACTACCAGTTATACAATAACTGGTTAACCTTTGTGTCATGCTCTTCTCTATTATGCCAGTTAGGTCATGTTATCCTAGACCGAACTTGCCAAACCACAACACATGCTTAGAGTGAGTCACTATGCACATCTCCATCTGATGAGAGTCCTTCACTTTGTCTCTTTGTTATCTTACCAGTCGCCTTACCTATTGTTTGACACAACATGTCAACAAAATCTAATGCAGACCTTATAGAACACCAGTAGATATGTTTACCTATTGACAATACTCCTATTTGCATACTAGTAACACCCATGAGAATGCCATGCCAACAATCTTCAACTATTTGCAACTATGGTAACACAAATATCTATTTGCATCCCGATTGACATGAGAATCTCAGAATGAAACCATGTCTGCAATTGTTAATCCTTTCCTTCTCCTTCATTAGCTTGGACCTTATCTCAAATGGTTTCCTAAAATAGAAAATTCATCACTTCTTATCCTTCCTTTTCTGTCTCGATAGATCATCTTGCCTTCTCTTGTTGATCTGGTACATATCTTGTTTCATATACTAGAGGCTTCCTCATGATTCACTTTGGTCATCTAGTATAATCCTTCAACCTTCTACCTTTAACTTCTTTGATTGTCTTATCCCTAAGGGTTATGATGTATTCCATGCATGTTGTGTGAATCTAAGTATTACCACCAATCGGTGGGAGTAGATGGACCGATGCACTTAATCTGCCAACACTTGGTGCAAATGGATCTTTGTTACCTGCCAGCCAACAACTGGTGGCAACTGCTTGACATTACATTGCTCACTCTACTTCTGGCATTGCACTACTATAACTTTACTAAAATTGAGAAGATACATCTTCAACTAGACATATGACCTGGTAACCTTCCCACTTGTCTTCCTTTCTATCCAGCATAATTTTAGTCAGTCTTGTCTTCATTTGGTGATAGCATCTTCATCCAGTGGGAGTCATGCTAGTTGACATCACACTTGAATACTAGTTGCCTGCATATTCTTTATTAGATCAACCTTGCTTGCTTACCGGTTGACAAAATCACAATGCCAACACATTACTTACCGGTTGACATACCATACCAGTCTCCATTACTTACTCACCGATCAACATTCCATACCGGTATCCAATACTTACTCACTAGTTAACCCCAACTTGTAACATACCAGTTGAAATCCCATACTTACTGGTTACATGCTATTCTGGTTGACATCTATGATAACACAATGCCAACAAAGAGTCTTATGATCAACTTCATTGATTTGAGCACCTCAATGTCCACTCGATGTGATGACTTGAAAGAGAGAGAGATAAAATGGTTTGTTAGAGCTTAGGGTTATCCCTTTTACTCCTACATACACAATTCTACTCCTAGTGTGCCTACACTACTATATTAGATTCAGAATTGAAGAGAAATAGTGCAGATATGATGCCATGAGAAGTCAGAAAGAACCATTCGAAAGAACCATATTTTTATCTAACTTGTTTGTTTCAAGTGTAGATACAGGTTTTCATTTCATATCCATCATATATGTGGGTTAAAATGGGCTCCCAAAGGGGTTGAGATCAAGATACCTATCACTACTCATAGGGTGAGACTAATCAACTATCAAACATGAGACATAGTTGCATCCATGGTCCCATATATTGTCATTCAATGATAGGTAAAATATGTCATATGATGACAACACATACACCAATGAATAAAATTGTATCCCATGGTCAACAATTGACTAATATCATCATGTGGGTAAGAGCAATATGTGAGGTCACAATAGGGCTAGGTTTTCTCAGTTTCATGAATATACAAAAAAAAATAGAACCTCAACTCAACAAAGAACTGATATAACTGACTATTAATTCTTAAAGACCAGAAAAGGAACTAAGATAGATGTCCATGACAGAATGAAATACAAAGAAAGAGTATATGCATTAAATGAATCAAGGAGCAATAGCCATCATAATGCATAGTCACTGACTTTACACAAGTGATAAAGACAAACTCAGAATAAATGCTCACTACTACTTTCATTATAGTCATAATAGTCACTGTCAAAGATACAAACATCGCATTATCAGTCAAGTCAAAGAAAATTTCTATCTTACAGCAGGGTATAGCTATAGTAACTTTTTTAATTCAAGGTATTGAAGTTGTCTAATAATAAAGTCAACATTCATGCATCAATGACTCAAATGAGCAAGAGGCTACTATTAAAAGAACATAATAACTTAGTGTGACTTTCTTTGCATACAAAGTTTCTGTCAATAGTAGGCAAAGGTTACTCCCTTATCAATAAAGGAAGCAGCTTTAGACAAAGTATGTAAATAGTGACAATGATCAGAGATTACACTTACATAATATACCAGTCAAGTCAATAGATAGGACCAAAGTTTGAGAGAAAGAAACCATAATCAAGTCAGTATGTTGGTGAAAAGAATAAGATATTCAAGATTTCAGTCTCAAGGTATACAAGAATAGTGAAAATACTCATCAAAATCAGGGCAAGGATACCCAAGAAATAACCAAAGGTACATACAGTTAACAAAGAGAAGAAATACAAGAACAGTCCTGGTCACAAAGCAACGAACAAATAAGAAGCATATACATTTATGTGATTTTGTGACAGTGTGCTAAAAATAAAGTGCAAACCTAAGGACATGGACGCAATCACCATATGGCAACCTCCATGGCCTAATGACATAAAATAATGATCTTCCAAGAACATAAAAGATGCCACCAATAGTATCTTTAGAACAATGTAAAGAGGTCTCAAACAATCATCGCTTGTGCAAGTTTAGTTAGCAGTCATGACATATTCAGTAACAAAATGGTTACAGTTTGGTTCCATTGTAACAGTCATAGAGTAGTATCACTGCCAAAAGCACAAAGGTCTAGCTAAGAGGCCAGTTAAAATAACATATTGACAACCACTATTAGGGATAAAGAACACCTAGAAGCTTCAAATCAAAATAGTAAAAGAAGCTATGAGCATATATAGTCCCAAAGGATAAGTCATTACCACAAGGGTCACACAATATTCATCTTCTTGGCAAATCACAATAATACATAGTTCACAATCCTTAAAGCCGAGAATTAAATCAAATTGTACATACTTGAGGATGATATAGTTATTACACAACTATCACAGAGAAAAGATACTACATAATGACTAATCAAATCATAGTCTATGTCACTTTCATGGAGACAAACTGCATTTTGATCCTCTCAAGACAGTAATAATTAGTGATCTTGGTCAATACAATATGGAAATTATAATCACCATGCACAATAATTCAAAGGGGACCCAAATGGTAAAGTTATGTTTCTTGTAGCATTAGGATAGTCACATTGAAGAAATAGTTTGTTGAAGATACAGTCATAGCAAACCCAGAGCCAAAATCACAATAATCCTCTAATAGCAAAAGACAACACTTCATAAGGACAGTTGTGATACATAGACAAAGATTTAAAAAAAAATAGTTATAGTGCAACATTCATCATGGAGCAGATTTAGTAATGATAGAATACAAGTCACAAAGATCACAATCATCCTTAACATATAAACAAAACACATTATGAGCATTCATAAAAGTACAGAGGCACAATTTGGTTGCTAAAAATTAGTATTCATGCAAGAGCAAGTATATGGTGTACATGGAAATCTACAAGATAATAATATAGTTCACATCAATACAATGAATAAATAACTTGACATCCATAGCCATCAAAGAGTTCCCAATAAGCTCAATAAAGAGAGTAACAACTATGACAAAGATTTCTACATTCATGGTCACACTCTAAGATCTAAACCTTAAGGGTGTATTTCTATATTGTTGCATTTTAGCCCTAAAGTCATTATAAGTACACTATCATTCTCATCTATGAGAGTCTTAGGAAGCAATGAAGGTCATTTGAATATAAGGTTATTTTCACAGACCATCCATGTACATGAAGAAGGATTCAAAAAGTCATAGTCAATACATTGGTAAACACAATAACCTAGAAGTAAACATAGATCACACCAACAATGGTCTTAATCACTATCTAAAGAGAACAATGTTAAGAAGAACTTAAGGACAATGATGGAGTATTAAGTGCATAAATTCTCCATAGGTCAAGCACCTCAAACTAATGAACAAGAAGATATTATCACAGTGAATCAGTGATGCAACCCATGTAAAGTAAAGGACAATGATCCCAAGAAAGTACGGAGTTCAAAGATTGTCATACCAAATGAAAAAACATAGTCCTAGTAGTCACAACAGATATTAATCAATAAGGATACGTAGTACTTCATTGATACCATACACAGAGCATCTTTCATAAATAATGTGATACATCAAAGTACATGACAGACCAAAAATAAAACATCTCTAGTAGAGAAGCTACAATAGTGAGATGCATTCCTGATAGTTAGGATAATAGAATAACTATCAAGTACATAAAAGGACTATTAAGACTACATAGAATACACTCTATAGTGAATAGAATATCAAAAGAAAATAGCTTGCAGTTCAAAGATAGAAAATGTTGATGCCAAAACAACCACCATAAAGCGAGTCACTGTTTTTATTGACAGTCCAAAGATTTTATTGCATCTTTCCAAAGTATGGACAGTAATGGAAATACATATGACAAAATCTATAACAACTCATAAGAAAGTAAAAGTCATATGATAAGCACTCCCAAACTTTAAAGTATCACCTGTAGCAACAATCTGAATAGTTTCAATGATAGTGAAACTAAGTTAGATATTTTTGTGAGAATGTCAATAGATCAATGTATAAAAGAGCACACAGAATTATATAAGCAATAATTCCTTGTCAACAGTGATTAGATACACTGTGAATGAACAATGATTACGCCATACATCAGGTCTAAAGGATCAGTTCTTGTCAAAAGTACAGTGTTCGCAATGAAAAGGATGCCATCAAATAGCAATGATTTATGAATAAAGCTACTACTTTTGAGATATCTTTAAATGAAGATGAAATTGTTTTTAAAGTTTTAAGAGCTTTGCCACCAGCTTACAAAATGAAAGTAACTACTATTAATGAGTTGAGAACAATGCCTAATACATCAGTTTCAAGAGATACTCTGGTTGGAAAACTTTCAGCATTTGAGCTTGAAGAGTTTGGTCCCATTGCTATAGTCAAAACTAATATAGTTTTCAAAGCATCATCATTGGCATCATCATCATCATCTAACAAATCTGATTGGAAAGCACTTTATGCAAAAGAACTTGAAGATATCAGGAGAGAAAATGAAGAACTTGAAGAACTTTAAGCAGTATTCTCAAGGAAGATACCTAAAGGTCCAATAGGAAGTAAGTATGGAGGTAAAGCACCTTTCAAATGTTTTAATTGAAATAAAGTTGGTCATATGGCATCTAGATGTCTTGATAGACATGAAAGACAAAAAGAGGAAGCAAAAAGAACATATAAACCTAACCCTAAATATTAGAGATACAAATTTAAGAAAAATAGAGATAAGTCATGTTACTATGGAGATGAAGGTGTTACAGATGACTCTGATGAAGATCCAATAGATAGTGGATGGGCATTTGTTGTATTAAAATAAGATCCACTGGCACCTATTGTCAAACCGGTAGAGCAGGCATTAGCAGAAAAAATTGAAGAAAAGGATGAATGGATCATTGATAGTGGATGCTCGCATCATATGACTGGTGATAAAAGAAAATTCTTATCATTACAAGAAATTCATGGAGGTCTAGCAAAATTTGGAGATGACAAAGCTTGTTTAATCAAAGGAAGAGACACTATATCTTTGGATGGTAAGCATAATAATGACAATGTTTATTATGTTGAAGGTTTAAAGCTTAATCTTTTGAGTGTTGGTCAGCTAGTGGAAAAAGGATTTCAATTACAATTCAAGAATGGAAAATGCAAATCATGAACAAAACTGGATTAGAGATTACAACCGGTAATCACACTAAAGGTAATATCTTTCACTTGAATACCAGTGATAAGACATGTTTGATTGCACACATTGATGAAAGTTGGTTATGGCATAAAAGAATCTGTCATGTGATTTTTGATTGCATTGTAAAGATCAGTTCAACTAAGGCAGTAAGGGATTTACCTAAGATTGTGAAACGTCATAATTTGGTATGTAAGGAATGTCAAATGGGAAAGAAAGTTAGAACAACATTTAAGAGCATTTATGAGAAATCCAATAATATTCTTGATTTAATCCATACTGATTTATGTGGTCCAACAAGAACAAGAAGTCTTCAAGGTGATAGATACTTAATGCTAATAATTGATGATTATTCTAGAATGTGTTGGGTTACTTTTCTCAGGGAGAAATCATAAACTTTTGGAAGATTCAAGATATCCAAGGCAATGGTAGAGAATGAAACTGGCAAGAAAATCAAATGTTTGAGATCTGATCAAGGAGGAGAATTTATATCTAGGGAATTCAATTCATTCTGTGAGGAGATTGGAATCAAAAGACAACTATCAACACCCCGGACACCCAAGTAGAATGGAGTTGTGGAAAGGAAGAACATAACTATACTGGATGAAACAAGAACCATGATGATGGAAGAAAATATACCTCATGTGTACTGGAGAGAAGCAATGAATACTGTGGTGTATACTTTCAACATAGTTCACATCAAAGGTGAAACCGGTAAGACCCCTTATGAACTATGGATTAGTCATACTAGACTACTCTTAAATACTTCAGAATATTTGGAAGCAAATGCTATATTAGGATAGATGAGTCTATTGGAAAATTTGATCCTAGAAGTGATGAAGGAATATTTATTGGTTATTCAACTAGAAGAAAGGCATATAGATGTTATAATAAAAGATTGCAGAAAATCATTGAGAGTACTAATGTGAAGACAGATGAATATTTTAGAGGAGAATCGAGATTTGTAGAACCAACAATAGAAATGATTATTAATGAACTGACACAGAATGCACTGGTACAGAATGAAGAACCAGTCACACCGACATCATTAGAAAACTCAACTGTGACTGAAGAACATCATCCTATAAGTGGAAATCAGAATAAACCCAAGTATGTTAGATTGAATCATTCAAAAAATCAGATAATTGAAAATAAAAATCAAGGTGTTATGACAAGAGGAAGATTTGAAAATGAAGAGGTATGTTTAATTTCTCAAGTTGAACCAGCATCAGTTGTTGAAGCATATGAAGATAAACATTGGATAAAAACAATAGAAGAAGAATTAGATCAGATTGAAAAGAATAATACTTGGACATTAGTTCCCCGGCCTGAAGACAAAAATGTAATTGGAACTAAATGGGTATTTAGAAATAAAATTCATGAGGATGGTGAAGTAATCAAAAACAAAGCAAGATTAGTTTGTAAAGGTTATTCATAGAAAGACGAAATTGATTATAATGAAACCTTTGCACCGGTAGCTAGAATTGAAGCAGTTAGACTATTTCTTGCATTTGCAGCTCACAAGAACTATAAAGTTTATCAGATTGATGTAAAATGTACATTTTTGAATGAAGATCTTGAAAAGGAAGTTTACATTGAACAACCTGATGGATTTTCATTAACAGATGATAAGGATATAGTTTGCAGGTTAAGGAAAGCTTTATATGGATTGAAGCAAGCTCCCAGAGCTTGGTATGCTAGATTGGATAAATATCTTTTAAAGCTTGGTTACACAAAAGGTAATGCTAACAGCAATTTGTATTACAAAATCACCAATGATGACATTTTGGTTATTGAAGTATTTGTGGATGATATCTTTTTTAGAGGTGAAGAAGAGTTATGTAAAGACTTTTCTAACAAGATGCAGGAAGAGTTTGAAATGTCTATGATTGGAGAGAAAAAAAATTCTAGGTTTGTAGATTTCTCAAATATATAAAGGTATATTCATATGTCAACCATAAAAAATTGAAGGAACTTTTGAAGAAATTTGGTATGGAAAACTCCAAACCAGTAAGCACTCCTATGATTGCAACAAATAAATTGACATTAACGGATGATTCAACTCCTATTAATTCGACAAGGTATAAATCTATGATTGGAGGATTACTATATTTGACACAAACCAGACCTAATATAATGAATGCAGTGTGTATTATTTCTAGATTTCAAATCAATCCTAAAGAAAATCATGAATCAGTAATTAAAAGGATTTTCCAGTACCTACAAGGCACAACAAATCTTGGTTTATGGTATCCTAAGAATGACAATTTTGAGTTATGTGCATATACAGATGCAAATTGGGTAGGAGATATAGATGACAAAAATAGTACCACTAGCAGTGCATTCTTTCTTGGCAGAAGATTAATTTCATGGATCAGCAAGAAGCAGACTTGTACATTATTATCTACAACAGAAGCAGAATATGTTGCAGCAACAACTAATTGCACTTAGGTATTATGGATCAAGCAAATGTTGAAGGATATCAAGGTAAAAGGCAAAGAACTGATAATTATTCATTGTCATAATTCAGCAGCAATAGATATATCAAATAATCCAATGTTTCACTCTAAAACAAATCATGTTTCTATTAAGTACAATTTTTTGAAAGAGAATGTTGAAGAAAATGAAGTGAGATTGGTTTACGTGAATACTAAAGAGAAAATTGTAGATATTTTTATGAAGCCTTTGCCTAAGGAAACATTTGAATATCTCAAAGAGTAGCTTGGGGTAATTTCCCCATCGACAGAGACTTGAATGATGAAGATTGGCATCAAACCAACAGGGACTAACAAAAAAATCTTTTTCTGATCTTGATGAAGGATAGATACTACTCAGGGGGAGTAGTTAGTTGTATGTTATGTTTTGATTCTTAACTACTTTGGAATTTGATGTCAAAGGAGGAGAGATATCTATGGAAAAACATTGTACTTGGGGAGAGATGTATTTTTGGTTTTGATTATATTGTTTCTGTTTTTGGTACTAAACTTTGTATTGATCTATTTTGGGGAGATTGTTGGTATTTGGCATTCTATTTTTGGCACTTAGATGTTTTTCCATCTAGTTTTGCCATCATTGCCAAAGGGGGAGATTGTTGGTATTATGGATGACTTTGTCATGTGTTGCATTGGTTTTGTCATTGATGTCAACACTTATCTTTCTGGAGGTCTAGATTGTTGATTTGGCACTCTGGTTATATTGGTTTATTTTTGAATCGACACATTGTTGTCCCGACATGGATATTGGCTTATGCACAGTCACTGGTATATGTTTCACCGATAGCTCAGGGAGTGATGATGACTTATTATCATCTAGAGATCATTTGGTTATGCCAGAGACATGGATTGGATGTTTGGATTTGGTGTTTTTCTTATTGGACTAATCGGGTTCACATATTTTCCTTTACTGGCAGATAAGTCTAGGTTATGGACCAGTACTAGATATCATGTTCCAAATCGGCATGACATGTTTTGGAAATGGTTTATTGATTGGATATTGTATAAATGTATTGAGCCAACATACTGTATCACATTAAGACTTATTTGTAATTAATTTAAATGTAATATCTTTAGGAGCCGACCTAATGATAAGGTCTTAGGTTTTGTATAAATAATTGTAAGATCTTATTGAAGATCATATTATGAGTGTGTGTGAATATTGAAGATTATTGTAGAGCGAAAATAAGCAGATCCTTGTGTGAATCACACATATATTATCTGAAGGTTGAAGGAAAGGTTATGAAGGTGTTTGACACTCATAGTCAGAGCTTAAACCGGTACTGAATCGAGTATTGTAGATGCTAGATTGAAGCAGTACATTATTATTGGATTTAACCATCCAATTGTAGTCAGTGTGACTCCTATTTTTAGATTGAGTAGTGAGCTCTAGGTGGTTTGCCTTTCTGCATGTGCAGACCCCGTTATTGTATTCACTTACTATCTGTAGTAGTATCATCTGATTGTGGGTAAGGTTTCCCACCTTGGTTTTTCCCCTTACAAGGTTTCCATGTCAAAATATTTGTGTCATGTGTTGTGGATGTTGTTTCTCTTTCTATTTCATGTATTAAGTTATACTGGTACTGCTATAACTATTAATATGTTTTAGTGATATTAAGTTTCTTTTACTGGCACTAAGTTTCAAGTTGGATTAATTAGTTTTGGGTTGTAATTTATTGACAACTGATTCACCCCCCGTCTCAGTTGTCCTTCCCATTTCCTAACAATATTTACTGTTAACTATCTTAGAGGCTATAGCAATAATGCTCAACCAAAACATGGAATACATAAAGATATGATAGTCCCAGTCATAAAGTAGTAAGTACAGGGTACAACAAATGAGCATAAAGAGTAGACCCACAAAGGGTTCTAGAATAGTCACAACACACATGTGGGTATGAAGAATCGAGACAGTGATCAAAATATATTGAGAACAATCCTAGTATCAAAGAGCAGATTTAAAGGGTTACACTTATCTAATCAAGTGACAACCCTTTGAAAATTGTCACTACAAAGTTCTTGTTAAAAGACCCAAAAATGGTCAAGTTTTTTTCTCTCTCTTATACATTTATGTTGATAGTAAAAAGAGTCATTGAAGAAAAAATCAGTCACAAACATTGAAGACAATATTGATAAAAGGAGCTCATATACAACGAATGCATAACATGCAAACTCAGAGCACAAATATGAAGAATCAGTCAAAACCCTAAGCATAAATGATAACCTTTTAGTGCTAAGGAACATATAATACTGCTAAATCAGAGACAATATATGGAGATTAATACAATAAAGAAAAGGTCAATTCATGTCGTGAATATTTCTCACAATTTTAGGCCATCAAAGAATACCCATTGAGCACACAGTTGAAAACCCTAGAAATATGCATGCACCAAAAGCATATATTTCTGCAAATAAATCTCTTACAGAAGAAGAACAATAGATGATGATAGAAGACTAGCACATACCAGCTAAAATGGCTATCTCAACCTTGCAAAGAAGATTCCAACTTGAAGTAAAAGAGTGCATGTTGCCACCAACAAAGAATTTTCTCGAAGAAGCCACTGAAAGAAAAATGAGAAGATGCAAATTCTTTTAGGGTTTGAACTTCTTTACATACCCTAACCTTTTCTCATGGGCTCTTATTTTTATTTTCTTATAAAGCAAGGCATGCATATAATTAAAAGCCATGTTAGTGACTTTATGTCTTTGAGCCTAGGCAGATTTAGAAAACTTCATGTGCATAAAGAACTTAAGTTTTTTTTAATTGTAAATTATAGCTTTAATATATATTGATTAAAAGTTTAATATATAAAAACCCTAATCAACATATATTAAAGCTATAATAAGTGCACATTAATTTCTTTTGGAATAAAATTTTTAGTTTATAATTTAATATTAATTTATTCATAAATTGATAATTAAATTATAAAATCAAAGCAAATAATAAAATAAAGGAAATTAAAATAAATTATTTTAATATCTAAAATAAAACGAGTTGTTATATTTTTAATATTAAAATAATGTTATTTTAAGAGAAGTGGAGAAGAGATAGAATGGCGTGCATTTTTTAGAAATATAGAAGGAGGTTTGCTTCTTATCAACTATTTTTGGCATCAGTTATCATGCACGATTTGATGGTATGATGAAAGAATAAGAATCTGATCAAATACTAAGAGTGGGGGGGGGTGAATCAGTAGATAAAAAAACTGATACTAACTTCACCAATCTCAAAATCAATCTCTCAAAGTAAACTTAAAACTATCAATGCAATACCACTATAAAGATTAAAACTCATAAGATAAACTGGTTGATTGTTACAACAAATTAACAGTAAACAACTTCAAACTCATAAACATCCAAATTCTTTTTCATATGTCAACAGACTTCATTTCTCAATACTTTCAGTTATCATGACTTATCAAAGTAGTTAAGTAAATGAAGGACACAAATATTTTTGATGTGGAAACCCAAATGGGAAAAACCATGGTGAGATGAGACTCACAAGATAACTATTTGAACTCTTCTAAAGTTCACCCTGTTAGGAGCCTAGCCTGTTAAAGCTTTGCAAAAAGTCCTGTTAAGGATAGATTCTGTTAAGAACCACCTGATTAAGGGATTGACTACAATGCCTTGTTAGAAGAAATACCCTTTAAGGAGTAACCTTGGTAGAGGATTTGAAAATCCAATCTAATCGATCACCTTGTTAGAGGATTTGAATAGCACCAAGCTTGTTAGAGGTTACCCAGTTAGGGGATTTCAATTCTGTTGTAATTGTTAGAAAACAACAGGAGTTTTCTTATCTATGTGAATAGAACTACACTTGCTTGATCAGATCCTTTTCATGCTCCTATATGCCTTTACTCAAATTGTAGATACATCATCTAGTTCGACAACCACACACTCAACTGATCTTTGCCAACTCTGAAACTAAACAAATCAATTAGGTTGTTAACACAACAAAAACCTAATTCTCATAGAGATTACAAACAAGTTGGTTCAAGTGTGACCATTCAAGTGTGACCATTATATTACATAGCAATCTTTGCACATCAATCAAGAAAACCTCGATTTCTCCTTGATCATCGCTTCATCAAACTTAGTAACTCATCATGTGGTTTGCATTATATGCAGTATACTTGCTCATTCCCTAGACAAAAACTATTAAATCAACACACCAAAAATCACTTCAAATTGTCTTCATACAATAATCATACGTGTCATAATCATTGGATTATAAACCAATATAACCAATTCACCAAACTTAATCAGTTAGGGTTTATCAAAAACAATAGGTAGGGTTTACCGGTTACTAGTTCAACTCTCTAATATATAGCAATACCGGTTCACTCCACAAATTCTTCCTACTAGTTATAGTTTCCTTCACTAGCTCTTGCTACCGGTTTCAAAACAATATTACAACAATATCAACAATATCATTACCGGTTAATTGACATCAATGACAACATAACATATCATTAATACAATCTTCATGCAAATGCCAACAATCTCCCCCTTTGGTATTGATGTCAATACAAATATCAATACCATTGATTGATGGTGTGATTGTGAATAGGAATCATGGTTTACATTACCAAGTATTCACCATGCTCTCCATGCCTTCAGCTTGTCACTAGTTCTTCTCCCCATAATCACATAATTCTTCTCCCCCTTTGATAGAAATCCAAATTGAAAGTCTAACATGTAAAGTCAAATTTCACTATGCAACATCAACAACCTGTAACTTGATTCTCCCACTGTGGAATAACTCCACTTCTACACCAATTCTTCTATAAAATTTTGCAAGTAGCTACAGGATTGATGTAATCTACATCATGCTTAACTGACCTCATGAAGGGGTACAACCCCTAGCTGACTTCTAAGATAATCCAAAGTAGTCTTAGGCAGAGGTTTAGTAAAGATATCTGCAAGCTTCTCCTAGGTAGAAACATGCTCCAAGATCACATCTTTACTTTGCACTTTTTCCCTTAAGAAATGATACTTCAATTCAATATGATTGGTTTGTGCGTGCAAAACAGGCTTCTAGGAAATATTTATGGCACTTGTATTATCACATAAAATCTTTATAGGTTCTGAAATCCTGATCTTAAAACCTTCCAAAATGTGCCTCATCTAAATAGCCTGAGTACAATTCATGTAAGTTGCAACATACTCAGCTTCAGTAGTAGATTGTGAAGTACAACTCTGCTTCTTACTAATCCATAATACAAGTCTTCCTCCAAGAAAAAATGCTCCATTGATTGTGCTTTTCTGATCATCAACATTTCCTGCCCAATCTACATCTGTGTACACCTTCAAGTAAAAATTTCCTCCATATGGATACCATAATCCATAGTCAATAGTACCTTTCAAGTATCTAAAAATTCTCTTGGTTTCTATCAGATGTGTTTCCTTAGGATTCTTCTAGATTCTAGCAACTATGCCAACTGCATGAGCTATATCCGGTCTTCTATAAACAACATAGTGCAATTTTCCAATCCTTGACCTGCATTCCTTCTCATCAATAGATGTGGATTCATCTTCCTTAGAAAACTTACAACCTATAACCATTGGTGTCCCAACTGGTTTACAGTCACTCATACCAAATGTATTCAAGACCTCTTTCACATACTTAGGCTGTGTGATGAAAATACCATTCTTCATTTGCTGTATTTGCAAGCCTATGAAATTTTTTATTTCTCCCACTAAAGACATTTCAAACTCATTTTTCATTTCATCTAAAAAACTATTGCTCATGTCATCATTACCTCCAAATATGATATCATCTACAAATACTTTGTTAACCAGTATTTTATCTCCTTCAGATTTGAGATATATGTTACTATCATCACTAGTTCTCAGAAAGCCTATCTTCATCAAATGTATATGAAGCCTTTGATACCATGCTCTTGGTGCCTTCTTTAATCCATATAAAGCCTTATGCAATCTACATACCATGTCTTTCTCATCGGTCAAAGCATAACTATCTAGTTGCTCAATGTATACTTCTTCTTCCAGTATCCCATTAAAAAATGTTGACTTAACATCCATCTAGTATACCTTGAATTTCTCATGTGTTGCAAATGCAAGTAAAGTTCTAACACCTTCCAGTCTTTCCACTGGTGCAAAAGTCTCACCATAATCTTCTCCTTCCTCTTGTGCATAACCTTTGCAAACCAACCTATCTTTGTTGCAAACGACAACACCATATTCATTCAACTTGTTCCTGAATACCCACTTAGTACCTATTACATTTTTATTTACTGGTCAGGGTACTAGGGTCCATGTGTTCTTTTTCTCAATTATATCTAATTCCTCCTCCATAGCTTTAACCCAATGATCATCACCAAATGATTCCTTAGTAGTTCTTGGTTCAATAGTGGAGATCATGCAAGAATTCTCTCTGATTCTTCTTCTGGTTAGTACTCCAGCATCCTTATCCCCAATAACCTATTCAGGATTGTGATATAGTATCACATATCTTTGAATAACATGATCATTATATTTAGGTTCAACTTCTTCATTATCATCATCTTTTTCTGAATTTATCTGTTCTGGTTGAACAAGTACATCAATATTTGCTCTGTTGGTTTTTTATTTCACAATTTCTGGTTCCAAAAATAAAATGCAATGATCTTCATCCTTTTTCTCCAAATTGGTCTCCTTTGAGACTTCAGGATATTCATCCACTCTAACATCAACAGTCTCAATAATTCTTTGTGTCCAGTTGTTAAAACACTTGTAGGCCTTACTCTTGGTGGAATAGCCAAGATATATACCTTCATCACTTTTAGCTTCAAATTTGCTAATATAATCACCTCTCTTAATAAAACATTTGCTTCCAAATATCTTGAAATAACTAACATAAGGTGATCTTCCATACCAGTATTCATAAGGAGTCTTGTCCTTACCTCTCTTTACCAGAATCCGGTTCATAGTGTAGACAGTTGTGCTGACAGCTTCTCTCCAAAAAAATTTCGCTACACCTCCTTGTATCAACATCATCCTAGGAGCTTCAACAACTGATCGATTGTTTCTCTCTACGATACCATTTTGCTGCAGTGTCCTCGATGCAAAAAGTTGTCATTTGATACCATTTTCTTCACAATACCTAGTGAATTCCTTAGAAGTAAATTCACCGCCTTGATCTGTCCTCAGACACTTTATCTTCTTACCGCTCTCGTTCTCAACTAAGGCCCTAAATGCCTTGAACTTACCAAAAAATTCAGTATTATCCTTCAAGAATGTGACCCACATCATCCTTGAGCAATCATCAGTGAAGATCATAAAATATCTTTCACCTTGAATACTTTTTGTCCTTATTGGTCCACAAAGATTTGTATGAACCAAATCTAACAAATGTTCTATTGAAAAAGATTTTCTCTTGAAATTTGAGGATGTCATCTTTCCCAACTGACATTCTTTACATAGAACATTAACCGGTTTGTCCAACTAAGGCGAACCTCTCACTGTCTTGGACTTACTCACTTTAACAATGTTATCAAAGTAGACATCATTTGCACTGCTCTTTCCATTAAGAGAAATAGTTCCCTTACCTTTAACCATGCAAGGTGAGTTATTACCAAATCTTACAACTCCGCCATCAAATTCCTTCAAAGAAAGAAAGTTGCTAAGATCACTAGTCATGTGACGTGAACATCCACTATCAATGATCCAATCAATAGAGTTATCCATCCTGGATACTAATGCCTTCTGATATGATATCTCTTCTTTAATAGATACAAACACAATGTCTTCATTAGCATCACCATCAGATTCTTAATCAGTGATACCACCATCAACAACAATAAGACAATCTCTTTTGCTTTTACCCTTATACTTCTTGAATTTCTCTCATTTTTTCTCATTATCACCATTAGGATAGTTAGCAGCTATGTGTCCAATCTTGTTGCATGCAAAACATTTCAAAGGTAATTTACCTCTATATTTACCAATGCCTCTGGGCAACCACTTGGCCAACAATGCTTCAAGCTCGACTAAACTATCTTCAACATCAACTTCTCTATTGGATCTAGATTCATAACTGTGACTGGCATCTCTACTTTTTCTCATAGATGGGTTAGAAACAGAAGCTCTAAATGTAGACTCAGATTTTTGTACACTACCATCATAACCATTTAATTCAAAAGCAGTAAGCTTACCAATGATGGAGTCAAGAGTTACCTTATTTTTGTCAATGGACTTTAGCTCCTGAATGGCTGCAACTCAGATAACATAGACCGGTAACAGGGTTCTCAGTACCTTACTAATCACTATGGCATCTTCCACTTTACCTCCTACACTCTTAATTTCACTGACTATCTCTTTTATCCTTTGACCATACTGTTGGATATTATCACCTTCAACCATCTGCATGTCATCAAACTTTCCTCTTAGACTCTCTTCTTTACCAATCTTAACATGTTCATCACTGCTATAAATCTCTTCAATTTTTTTCCATACCTCATATGCAGTCTCTAGACTATGACCATCTACATACTCTACATCAGACAAAGAACTGATAATAGCCTCTAATGCTTGATGATTTTCTTGTTGCTCTTTCTTCTAATCATCAATCAAAATCCCAGTAGGTGCAACATATTGAGTATTGACATGTTCCCAATGCTAGCTTCCTAGATGCTTGATATAAATTTTCATTATGTCACTCCATATCCTATAGTTCTCTCTATTAAACTTTGAACCTTCCTTCTTCATCATAATCTGCAAGATTTTTACCTCAAGCTATTAGGCTTAGACCTTAGAGGACCTGATACGCTCTGATACCAATTGATGGTATGATGAAAAATAAGAATCCGGTCAACTACTGAGAGCGGGGGTGAATCAGTAGATAGAAAAACTGATACTAAATTCAACAATCTCAAAATCAATCTCTCAATGTAAACTTAGAACTATCAATGCAATACCACTGTCAAGATTAAAACTCATAAGATAAACTAGTTGACTGTTACAAAAAATTAACAATAAACAACTTAAAACTCATAAACATCCAAATGCTTTTTCATATGTCAACAAACTTCATTTCTCAATACTTTCGACTATCATGACTTATCAAAGTAGTTAAGTAAATCAACTATAAGAACATAACCACAAAAAAATTCACCACTTGACACAAATATTTTTAACGTGGAAACCCAAAAGGGAAAAAATGCGGTGAGATGAGACTCACAAGATAACTAGCTGAACTCTTTTGAAGTTCTCCTTGTTAGGTTCCTAGCTTGTTAAAGCTTTACAAAAATTCCCACTAAGAACAGATTCTATTAAGAACCACCCGGTTAAGGGATTGACTACAATGCCTTGTTAAGGATTTGAAAATCTAAGCTAATGGATCACCTTGTTAAAGGATTTGAATAGCACCAAGCTTGTTAGAGCTTACCTGGTTAGGGGATTTTAATTTTGTTGTAATTCTTATAAAACAACAGAAGTTTGTTGATCTGTCTGCATAGCACTACACTTACTTGATCAGATCCTTTTCATTCTCCTATCTGCCTTTACTGAAACTTCATATACATCATCTGGTTTGGCAACCCCACACTCAACTGATCTTTGCCAACTCTGAAACTAAACAACTCATCGACCTTATAAACAAATCAATTAGGTCGGTAACACAACAAAAACCTAATTCTCATAGAGATTACAAACAAGTTGGTTCAAATATGACCATTAGATTACATAGCAATCTCTGCACATCAATCAAGAAAACCTTGATCACTCCTTGATCACTGCTTCATCAAACTTAGTAACTCATCACATGCTTTGCATTATATGCAGGATATACTTTCTCATTCCCTAGACAAAAAATGTTACATCAACATGCCAAAAATCACTTAAAATTGTCTTCATACAATAATCATACGTGTCATAATCATTGCCGTTCATCATCAGATTATAAACCAATATAACCAATTCACCAAACTTAATCGGTTAGGGTTTATCAAAAATAACAGGTAAGGTTTACAGGTTACTAGTTCAACTCTCCAATATATAGGAATACCAGCTCACTCCACAAATTCTTCCTACCTGTTATAGTTTCCTTCACTAGCTCTTCCTACCGGTTTCGAAACAATATTACAACAATATCAACAATATCATTACCAGTTAATTGACATCAATGACAACATAACATATCATTAATGCAATCTTCATGCAAACATGATTATATAGAGGAGGTATTTTTGGCTTCAATGCTATATTTGGCTCATTATCCTACAGTTTTTAGTGGAAGGAGTCTTTGTCTTTTCTGAGACTATATTTGGCAGAGTGGTAGTTCTATTTTCAGAAAAGGGGTTGTTTTTTCAGTTCATAACCTTTTTTTTTGGCACAACAGAGCATGCAGATGTTTGGAACAGGTTGTTCTTTTAGTGGAGCTATTTTTGGCGAGATTGGCAGTTCTATATTTGGCAGTGGGAGTTCTTTTTCATGCAGCATTAGTTTGAGTCCTATTTTGAGCATTAGTGGCTATTTTGATAGTATTACACATGAGTTTTCTAGGCTATTTTGGGCAAATTCGCCCAAGGCTTTATCTCATGCAGACTTTTCTATTAGGGTTTTTGAAGGAGATGTACATGATGGGCTCTATATATTTTGTCTCTCCTTATTTTTTCCCTTTGGTTCTTTCCTTTTGCTTCCACATACATGAAGAAGCATTGTATCTTAGCACTTACCAGTTTTTCAGTTATTGTAATAGAGTTATATTTTATTCAGTTTTGCAATACAGAGTTATTTACTTATCAGTATTGCTTTCTTGTTCATTGTTAGGTGAGAGATTTGATAGAGTTAATGTGATTTTTACAATCCTTTTCTCTGTGTCACTTTTGCTTTGCAGAAGTAGGATAATTTCACAGTGATTCAGGTTGTGGGTTTTGTTCATATGTTTTTTTAACTCCTTGCATGTTGTGAAAATTCACTTTTCCTACATGCAGAAGTTGGATAGCTTTGAACCTTTTCACAATTTTTTTATGAATTGGGTGGTCTAATTGATTTGTGAAGTGTTTCATTTAGTATTGCAGCTATTAAATACTTTTAGTGCAATAGTTTAAAACTCCATAATTTTGGTGTATCACCTCCATTAGGATAGGTTTTTCATTGCATGCAAGCCTTTTACCCTTTTCTCACAAGAAGTTAGTTGTAGGAGATCCATCAAGACAGGAAGAGGACCTGGTCTCTGAAGATTCACCTTCAATTTGAGCAACCCACAGGCTCAAAGGTGTTTCCATGTTTCACAGGATTCCTTAGTTTCACACTTAGCATGACGAGTGCAATCCTTCACGATAACAAGATTATTAAAACCGACCATAGGTAAGAGGCTTCTAGTTTATGCAGGAATTCCAACTAGGAACGTTAATCAGGTCTATTGGCACAATACTTCACCATGAAGTCACAAAAGGATACAATATGGAGGGTACTTTGTTGCATCCAAAATCATTGTTTGTTACAAGTGATAGGAGCGGTATTCATGCTTATGCAACCAGTAATCAACTTAATGCAAGTGAGGTATAAAAAATAATTAATTCGCTCAAAAGTGAAAAGATATAATGCAAAGATATTGATTCACTTTACCAAGTGAAGTGTTCTCACTCTAGAGGGATAGAAGATGATGAGAGTAATTATGGTTCCATTTTATGCCATATTTTAACCTATTTCATACATCTTTATATCCATTCTTATATTCCATTTTCCTATCAAATCATACCATTTATGTTGCTTATGATTAAAATACAAGAAATATTTAATATAGTTTTATGATAAAAATATGAAAAATAATAATTAATTTGTTTTTACTAATGAGCATTGGGATTGAATTATATAGCAAGTTATTGTTGGTCCTTGTTGTTGCTACCAGATCTACATATTATACTCAAATGTTTATGTAAAATGGCTACTAAAAATACAAACTAATGTGATCATCTTTTTAGCACATCACTTGTGTGTTCCTCCATATGGATGCCATTGTAGCTGCCAGCTGGATACCTCAACCTTTCCTTCCTATGTTACTAATGTTCTTCTATAGTAGTGGAGGAAGGATGGAAAATTCAAATGAAGACCATATTCTGCGACAATACTTGCATAGATCCTTTTCAATATCAAGCTGACATTTTTATCTCCTAAAGCTACAAGTAAAAGATGGCATGCCATCCTCTCATTTTAGTATGTTGTTATAGAAATGGTTTTGAAAGAATGGACATAGACTATTTCATTTTGTTCCATAACAAACTAGCAAATATTGACCACAATAATTTAAATTGTGAGCATGTATTTGGTTATTCTATTTTGTATGCAAACATTATAAAAGAAGTTGCAAGTTGCAAGAAAAGGACAATGAAGAATGTATGAAAAATGATTTTATTTCCAATGAAATGCTATTTGATCTAATTTTAAAAATCTTGTAAGCATTGTTTCAATCAGTTTGTTGGGAGGAAGGGTGCCCACTCCTTAGCCACCAAATGTATATAATTTAATATTTTTCTGTAATGAATGTGTTTCTCATCATTTACGTTATGCATCATTTCATATTAGTATTTCAGTTATCGCAATCTCTATAGTTTGTATTTGTAATTAATTCTTGTGCTTCATATTCAATCACTAAGAGTGTTGTGAGTTGTGTTTAAGTTTTTATTTTAGGATTTGTTGTAATTTTTGTACAACTGTCATCAAGAAGTTACAGTTCCTGTCGCCAATTTTATTTCAATTTGTAATAGGTTTATTTTTCATAGTTGCATTTATAACCACTCATCTCACGACTTTAACCCCTTTGTGGCATATAGTCTTGATGCCTTTCACAAGCTTATGATTCCCATATTGACATTTAGACCAAGAAGAAACTAGTTTATACCTTACCCCAGTGTTGGCCTATTAGAAAGCATTAGAAAACAATTTTTACTAAATTGCAAATATTCTCACAGAGGACATTATCACAAGGAGAGAAATGTGTGGGAAATTTTCACCATCTAAGAGGTATAAATTTTAGTGAGATAAATTTTCATCAAGTAATTACCTTCACAAAAGGAAGATTTATTTGCTAAGGCATATGCTATTCATTTTTTCTCAAGTAGGAATTGTTTCACCAAGGGGGGTTAATTTAAAAATTTAATAGGGGTACTTAGCCACAAATGGGTAATATGAAACAAGGTGTCACAAAGTAAAATATTTTTCATCAAATGACAAATGTTTCTTAGGAAGAGGACAAAATAGGAGGAAAACATTTTTTAGGTTGCAAGCAAAGAAAGGAGGGAAAATGCTGAAAATTTTCAAGACAACAAAGGAAGGAAAAAGTGTAGAAAGAGATAGGGCAATCACAATTTAAAAAGTGGGGAATTTCTATATCTAGTCAAAGAGAAAATGTGAGCTACAAATAGAGACAAAGAGAATGACACAAAAAAAGGAATTTTTAGGAAAAAGCAAAAAGGAATTTTTTAGGAAAAAGAAAAATACTTGTTACAAAATGACAAAGGTGTGTGTAGATGAGAAAAAATTTTTAGTTACAAATGTGGGAGAAAAAAGGTGTGAAGAAGCTAGAGTTTTTCTCAAGTCGCCAAGTGTATCAAGAAGGTTCAAGGATGTAAATTAAAGGCAAATAGGAGTGCAAAGAGAATATGAAAATTCAGATTTGAAAATCAAACGACAAAGAAGAGGCCATGTGTCATACTTAGGTTCATCTTAGAGTTTTCTTCTTTGTCTATTTATTCTTATCTTCTCCTCATTTTTGGGATTCTAATATAAAATTCTGAAAAAAATTCGAAGCAAGGCTTCATTGTACATTCCTAGAATTAGAGTAGCTAGGATGATATTTTCAGCATGTAATTGTTTTATTGTTTTAAAATAGTTCTTAACCAAATTGCAAGAAAATATTAAGTGTTTTTTGTAGTTGTCTCCTGAATGTGTGAGCACCATTTTATGAAAGAAATGATCAAGTATCCTTTATTTCATCCCTATAAGTTTTGTTGTTTGTCTTGTTTTTGCTTCTCTTCAAGAAAGAGATTAAATTACTTTTAATGGGTCAAAGGAATAATGTTATGTATGTGAAGGATAAATAAGGATGGTTGCAACAAAACTAGAATGGAGGATATTAATGCAATTTATTAATACGATGAACTAACTAGTTAGGGGTTTATCTATGTGGGTAAGATATTTGCATGTTATAAGTTGACTATGTTGTTCTAAGGAAGGCACTAATCATGGGGTTTTTACCCAATTTTCAAAATCAAAATATTCTCAAATATCATTTCCTTTCTATTTGTAGGAGTAAGTGTAGACTTAATTTTTGTTCATAGTAAGTTGCAGGGTAAATGGGATTATGTAGTAGTAAATTCAAATAAAAAATAGCCATCATTATACACTTGAGAACCATCCACTTTAAATAGGTCTACTATCTAGTTTGTCACAAGTTTATCTTTTTCAGGCCTTAAATAGGATTACCCTCCTGAGTTTTGTGGATCTCAAGAAATATAAGGATTGTATCACCTTATTCATTATGTTTTCTTGTCTTTAGTCTATTGATAGTGTTTCTTACATGTTATAGGTTACCAATCCCATAACCTATAATTGTGTATCTCCTTATGACTGAAGGTAGCAATGAAAATTGCTAACACACACAATAGCTAAATGCATGAATCTAAGGCACTACATCCAAGATATTACTGACAAGAAAGATATCATGGTCGATCCTCCTAGTCATGCCTCACCTAATGCTAATTTGCAAATCTACCAAGATGCCTTACCTAAGCACACTCAAGGTGCTAGCACTTCAAATGCAAATACTGATGATAAAAATTAGACCAATTGTAATAATACCAACAACACAACCGTGATGCTTGACTTTGGTAATATAGTTTGTTGCATAACTCAAGTTGAAAATCAAATTGGTATGATTTACATAAAGGGACAAGACTCCAAATATGCCATTACCAACCATAGGGAAAGAATATAAAGTGTGGGAGCACATGGTACATCCTTTTCCAATGCATAGTACAATATCTTGGAACACTTGGGTAATACCCTAGCACAAATCTCCATCTTGGATATCCTTCACACATCACCAATCCATCAAGAGATTCTCAAAAAATATTTACAAGATGATCATGTCCCTAACAACATAGATCCTACACAATTCCAAGCTCTCATAGGATACTTGGCATCCTTGCATAACCTCTCATTTTTGCATATATTAATATGCCATCCATCTTACCTAATCATAATCTCCTACTTCACATCATTGTCATTATCAATAAGTTCACCTTGAAGCACATCATATTGGATAATGTCTCAACCCTTAATCTATGCACACAAAAATTTGCTAAACAAGTGAGGTACACTACAATAGTGATGAAAATAGGGCATAGAACTGTGGGGGGGGGGGATGAATCAGTTGTCACCAAATTTTACAACAATTTAATTTAATCTTAGATCTGATAATTAACAGTGAAAGCATAAATCAATAACACAACATGAACACACATAACACCAATATTTTTGATGTGGAAAACCCGGTCAAGGGAAAAACCACGGTGAGAACCTACCCAATATGATGATACCTTGTTAGAAGTATTACAATAGGGAATGCACATTCATTCAAGCACACTACTTAGAGCTCGCTGCTCAAAAATAAAAAATAGCAACAACCCTCGAAAGGCTCACTGCTAAAAAAAAACAAAGAGAAACAACCCTGGGAAGGCTCACTGCCTTACAAATAGATTTGGATCACTTCTTGAAAATCATAAACTAAGAAATAACATCCTCAATACTTGGTTATAGTTCTGATTAAGCACATAACATCTCTCACACTTTACTTCTCCATACTTTTTCTCTACTTCCAAATGATTAATACATTATTTGCACACTCTACACATCTCTCAAAATGATTGTTACATTTATTTATACATGACATCAGCCTTGGACGAATATGATCAAGGTCGACTCAACATACATCACCTAATTACAAAAATATAACCATACATTCTAGAATATCACATGTGAACCAAAATAATGTTGGATAAGACATAGCATGGACCTAAATCACCACCTCAAATATGAAACACCACCAAGAATTATGCATAAAACATCCGCACCAAACTAGCTACATGCATCATGTCATTCGAGAACACAAAGAATTCCACCGAATCAAGGAAAAACATCAATAACGCACTCATCAATCAATGCAGACCACCAACACAAATAGCACATAATCTAGATACATCCACAAGCATCATGAATTACCGCAACAACATTCGTACCAACTCAAATTTCTAGAATCATTGTTATCATCATACCAAACTTCAAGAACATTAATCAAACTAACTATCAACCTATAAAAATCACTTGCAGAGCACCAAATCATGAACCATCTGAATTGAGGGTACACACCAATGTCCCAATCATATTCCCAAATTTGTAGGTCAAGATATTAAAATATAGAGCAATGCATATCAAAATACTGAACACTAGCAATACTGAACAATAGAAAAACTGGCCACAACACCGATACTCATAACTCACTCAAATATTCATGTGAGCCTCTAATGCTTACACTAAATCAACTAGACATATCACTCTAGAAACTCTTTAATCCACAAACACTGATCATCAACATACAACATACAACATAAACCAACTAACTAACCTTCATTACAACACTTCATCAAATAGAGAAAATATGTTGACATCAATGACAAGACATCTCTCAGATATTATTAAAGCACATATTTGCAGCAATCACCCCAACATCCAACAATTTCCCCCTTTGGAATTGATGGCAACATATGATGTGAAAAATAATCAATGTCAAAGAAATCAACAGTTCTCTCAGAAAACTCTCTCCAATTACGAATATATCTCCCCCTTAGATCACTACACAATTTTTCACATGAATCTCTCCCCCTTTGACATCAATGACAAAAACACACAAAAACTCATAAATTTGAACATCTAACTACTCCCCCTGAGTAGCAACCACCTCATCAATCCAGATCACAAGATATGACTATGAAATGTACTAGACTGATGCAAATCAAATGCACCTTAGTTCTGATTAGGAGGGGAAATCACCCATAACTTCTCTCTGAGATACTCAAAAGTATCCTTAAGCAAAGGCTTCATGAAAATATATGCAATTTATTCCATTCTGGATACATATTCCAACTTGATTTATTTCTCATTTACCTTCTCTCTCAGAAAATGAAACTTCATAGGTATATGCTTAGTCTTTGAATGAAACATTGAATTCTTTGAAATGTTAATAACACTTGAAATATCATAGTAAATAGAAATATGCTCATCATACACAATTTTGATATCTTTTAACATTTGCTTTATCAAAACTGCCTGAGTACAATTGTTAGCAGCAACAATATACTCTGCCTCTATAGTAGATAAAGAAATGGAATTCTGCTTCTTACTCAACCATGAAACCAATCTCTTACCCAAGAAAATTGCACCACCACTAGTACTCTTCCGGTCATCAACATCTCCTGACCAATCGACATCAGTAAAGGAACTCAAAGTAAAATCATCATCCTTAGTGTACCATAAACAAAAATAAATGGTTCCTTTCAAATATCTAAAGATTCTTTTCACATCAACAACATGAGAGTCCTTAGGATTAGCTTGAAATCTAGCAACAAAGAAAACAACACTCATGATTCCAGTCTACTCTAAGTCAAATATAATAATTTTATCAATCATAGATCTTTTTCTGGTCGAATTTGTTTTAGGGAAATCATCAGCCTTAGTCATCTTACATCTAGTCACCATAGGGGTTCCAACTAGCTTTGAATCTTCTAAACCAAACTTCTTCAACAATTCCTTCACATGCTTTCACTGAGATATGAAGATACATTTTTCTGACTATGTAATTTGCAATCCTGAAAAGAATTTCATTTCCCCAATCATAGACATCTCAAACTCATTTTGCATATATTCAACAAACTTCTTGCACAAACTATAATTACCTCCAAAAATATTGTCATCAACAAAAAGTTCAACAATCAAAATGTTATCATGATCAATTTTGAAATATAGATTACTGTTAGTAGTACCTTTGTTAAATCCAAGTTTTAGTAAATACTTATCAAATCTGGCATACCAAGCTCTAGGGGCTTTCTTCAATCCATACAAATATTTCCTCAACTGGCAAACCATATATTTTTCATCAATCAATTTAAATCCATCTGGTTTCTCTATGTACACCTCTTCTTCTAACTTACCATTTAGAAATGCTGACTTGACATCCATCTAATAGACTTTGAAATCCCTGTAAGCAACATAAGAAAGAAATAATCTCACAACTTCAATTCTTTCCATTGGAACCAAATTCTCCTCAAAATCAGTTCCTTCCATCTATGAATAACCTTTACAAACAAATCTTTCTTTATTCCTAACAACTTCACCTTCCTCATTCAATTTATTTTGGAAAATCCATTTAGTTCTAATCATATTCTTGTCTTTAGGTCTGGGTACCAGAATCCATCTATTATTCTTCTCAATCTGCTTCAATTCTTCTTCCATCACTTTCACCCAATGGTCATCTTTACATTCTTCACTCACATCCTTAGGTTCAATCTTTGAAATCAAACAATATTCAACCCGATCTTTTGCAATTCTTCTCCTAGTTTGAACACCTTTATTTTTATCTCCTATAATTTGATTTTCTGAATGATTCAATCTTACATACCTCAGAGTCTTAAAATTTTCTTTAAATTCAAACTATTGTGTTCTTTCTTATGCACTTGTACTTATTCCTTCACCTTGAGCTATTGGATTCATCAGAGTAATCTGTACTTGGTTCTGGGTCTGAACTTTCTTACCTTTGTTAGAGCTATCATTCTGATCATCTAAATCATATCCAGAGGATCTGGGTTGTCTCTCCATACCTTCATCAACTTTGAGATTAGCACTCTCAACTTTCTTTCTTAGTCTCTTATTATAGCATCAGTAGGCCTTTCTTCTAGTAGAGTAACCAATAAATATTCCTTTGTCACATCTAGCATCAAACTTCCCTAAATCTTCATCCCTTCTGATATAGCATTTACCTCCAAAAATTCTAAAATATCTAACAGTAGGAGTATGACAAAATGATAATTCATAAGGAGTCTTACCGGTATTACCTTTGATATGCACCTTGTTAAGAGTGTAAACAACAATACTCACAACTTCTCTCCAATAGACATGCGGAAAATTTTCTTCAATCAACATTATCCTAGCAACTTCCTGAATGGTTCAGTTCTTCCTTTCCACAACTCCATTTTGTTGAGGGGTTCTCAGAATAGATAACTATCTCTTTATCCCATTCTCTTCACAAAATGTATTGAACTCACCGGAGATGAATTCACCACCTTTGTCAAATCTTAAACACTTCATCTTTAATCATGTCTCTGCCTCAACCATAGCCTTGAAAATATTGAATTTCTCTAAAGCTTTAGAATTCTACCTTAAGAAAGTAACCCACATCATTCTTTAATAATCATCAATCAACAATATGAAATATCTATCTCCTTGCAAACTTCTGACTCTAGAGGGACCACATAAATTAGTATGCACAAGATCCAACAATCCATTAGAAAAATGCTTTTTACTTTTTAAAGAAACTCTAGTTTGCTTCCCTAATTGACATTCTTTGCATATAGAGTTAATAGGCTTCATCAATTTAGGAAGATCTCTTACTTCCTGAGTAGAACTTATCTTAATCATGTTATCAAAATTCATATGGCACATCCTTCTATGCCACAACCAACTTTCATCAATCTGAGAAATCAAACAACTTTTATCAGCAACATTCAAATGAAAGATATTACCTTTTGTCTTTGTACCTGATGCAACCTCATTTTTGGAGCTACTCAAGATTCTATACTTCCCATTCTTTAATTGAAGATCATATCCCTTGTCAACCATTTTTCCAACACAAAAGATTATAATTTAGGCCTTCTACATACAAGACACCATCAATATTGTCCTTACCATCAAGAAAAATAGAACCTCTACCACAGATTATACTAGCTTTATCATCACCAAAACTAACAACACCACCATCATACTTTTCCAAGCTCACAAACTTTTTCTTATAACCTATCATATGATGAGAGCATCTTTTGTCAATCACCCATTCATCTTTCTCTTCAACTTGTGTAGCCAAATCTCTTTCCTCCTTAATGTAGCTAGTAGAATTAGTAGGTTTCGGATCATCTTCCTTGATAGAAATAAACACCCATTAATTATCACTTGAATTTACTTTGTCTGATTCATCATCAATCATACCTTCATCAATAGCATAATAACATTTCTTCTGATATTTAGGCTTGTAGGGTTTCTTAGGAACTCTTTCCGGACACCTTGAAGCAAAATGTCCTATCTTATTGCATGAAAAACATTTGAGAGGTAATTTTCCTTCATACTTATTGGCTCCCTTAGGCAATCTCCTGGAAATAAGAAGTTTAAGCTCTTCAATCTCTCACTCTTCTTCTTCTTCAATCTCTTCATCTCTTTTTCATAGCTAGATATCCTCCTTGAATAACTTTCACCTAGATCAAATATTTGCTTGTTTTTTTCAAAAATAGTGGCTTTGAATGCAGATTCCACCTTAGGAAGAGAATCACCAAATTCACTCAATTCAAAGACTGATGACTTACCAATCAAAATGTCTCTAGTCACATCAGTCACAGTCCTGATCTCCTCAATAGCAACAACTTTGTGTTTGTAGGATGCAAGCAAGGATCTAAGCACTTTGGCAACAATATCTAATTCATCCAACTTTCCACTGGTACATCTAATAATGCACACAAGTTCATTCACCTTCTACATAAAAGAAGTAATGTTCTCATCTTCACCCATTCTCAACATATCATACTTTCCTTTCAGGCTTTGCAATTTAACAATCTTCACATAGTCGTCTCCTTCATATAGGGTTTCCAACTTATTTCAGATCTCATAAGCGCTTTGCAATTCCATCACATTTGTCATTTTCGAATCAGTCAGAGCACTCAACAATGCTTCCTTAGCCCTGATATTATATTCAGCTTCCTTAATCTCATCTGGAGTTGAAGGACCATTTGCAAGAACAATATATTTGTCTTCAGTAACTTTCTAGTAATATTCGCCAATGCCTCTCAAGTGACACTCCATCTAGTTCTTCCAAAGAGAATAATTTGTTCCATAAAATCTCAGACTCTCCTTCTTGTAAATCGCCATCCTGGATCACCTCAACCTATTAAAATTCTTCGAAGGAACCTACTCTAATACCAATTGATAAAAATAGGGTAGACAAATGAGAGGGGGGTGAATCAGTTGTCACCAAATTTTATAGCAACTTACTTTAATCTCAGATTTCATAATTAACAATGAAAGCATAAATCAACAACACAACATGAACACACATAACACCAAGTTTTTTGACATGGAAAACCCGATCAATGGAAAAATAATGTTGGGAACCTACCCATAATATGATGAGACCCTATTAGAAGTATATGAAATATTACAATGGAGAATGCATATACATTTAGGCACACTACCTATAGTTCACTGATAAAAAACAAACAAAAAACATGAACTAAGAAATAGCATCCTTAATGCCTGGTTAAAGTTCTAGTTAAGCACATAACATCTCTCACTTACTTCTCCATACTTCTACTCTACTTCTGAATGATTAATATATTATTCACACACTCTACAAATCTCTCACAATGATTGTTACATTTAGTTATACATGACATCAACCTTCGACCAATATGATCAAGGTCGGCTCAACAAATATCACCTAATTACAAAAATATAACCATACACACTACAATATCACATGCAGACCAAAAATACATTGGCTAAGACATAACATGAACCTAAACTGCCACCTAGAATATGAAACACCTCCAAGAATTACGCATCAAACATCTGCAACATGCTACAACATCATGTCGACCTAGAACGTGAATATTACCACCAGACCTAGAATGTGAATATTACCACCAGACTAAAATCAATAGCACATGATCTAGAAACATCCACAAGCATCATGAATTACTGCACCAACTCAAATTACTAGAATCATTGTTATCATCATATCGAACATCAAGAACATTAACCGAATTGACTGTCAACCTAAAAAAATCACTTGCAAAGCACCAAATCATGAACCATCTGAATTGGGGACACACGCCAATGTCCCAAACATATTCCCAAATCTGTAGATCAAGATATTACAATATGGAGCAATGCAGATCAAAATAATGAGCACTGGCAATAGAAAAACTGGCCACAACACTAATACTCATAACTCACTCAAATCTTCATATGAACCTTTGACGCTTGTACTGAATCAACTAGATATATCACTCTACAAACCCTTTAATCTAGAAACACTAGTCATCAACATACACCATAAACCAACTAACTGAACTTGATTGCAACACTACATCAAACAGAGAAAATATGTTGACATTAATGACAACACGTCTCTCAAGTATCATTAAAACACATATTTGCAACAACCACCCAAACATACAACACTTAGATATCTAGAAACATATCATCACCATAAAAGCATTTGACAACCTAGAGCATACTTCGGAAGGCACTATTCCCTTGCCCATTCAAGTAAGACCTGCCTTGCATCATACAATTTGTCATGTTGTTGATCTTGACTTATGCTACATCATCCTCCTTGGTCAACCATGGATCTATGTCATGTGTTGGTTCCCAAATCAACAAATTCCCTAAACTCTAAATATTAGCCACTTTCTTATTTTCAAGCTCAGGGTTGGATTTGGCCAATGAATGAGATACAGTTACAAGACTAAAACCTTCTACACTTTTGGCTCTACAAAACCAAGGTGGGCCATCCTTAGCAATACCCAAATGACTCACTACATTTTTTACTCATTGCATTATAAATTACAATAGATATTCCCAACACAAATATGCCAAGGAAGGTATAAAACCTTGAATTTGGCTATAATCTTGGATTTTCAACCTTCACTTAGCCATTGGGACTGATTTCTACACTAAAAACTACTCCTACAAACAGAAAGGAAATGATACTTTGAGATTATTTTTTATTATGAAAACTAGACACAAACCCCATGACCAGTGTCTTCCTTAGGGAAGAAAAGTCAACCTGCAATAGGAAAATATTCTACCTAAATATATCAATCCTTAACTAGTGAGTTTATAATATTAATGCATTACATAAATATCCTCTATTCTAGTTTTGTTGTAGCCATTCTTGTTAATCCTTCACATACACAACACCATCTCTTTAACCTGTTAAAATCAATTTACTCTCTTCCTTGAAGAGAATAAAAAACAAGACAAAAACCACAAAGATATTTGTTAGGACAAAATAAAGGATCCTTGATCATTATCTCATAAAATAGTACTTATACATTCAGGAGATAGCTACAAGAAAAAAAAATAAAACCTTCATGCACTCTGGTAAAGAACTATTTTAAAATAGTAAAACATTACATGCTTAAAATGTCATCCTACATTCTCTAATTATGGACCTATACATGGAAGCCTTGCTTCCAAAAAATTACATCAGAATTATTTTTAAAATGAAAAGAGAAGAATAAATAGATAGAAAGAAGAAGCCCTAAAATAAACCTGAATGTGACACATAGCATTCATCTCTTCTCTTGATCTTCAAATCTAAATTTGAATCTTCTCTTTCTTCTTTCTCCCTTTGATTTGCACTCTTTTCATCTACCTCTAGAACCTACTTGTGACACTTGGCAATCTGGAAATAACTTCAACTCTCTCACACTTTCCTTACCTTGCTTGCAGCTAAAGGCTTGTCTTTTTTAGCCTTATACCTCTATAGTGACAAATAAATTTGTCCATTTTTGTATCTTTCATTTTGGTTTCAAATGAATTCCATCTTTTGTAGCATGCTTTTAGTCTTTGTCAGTAACCTGCACAGTTTTATTTGACCAAATATAGCAACCCCCTTTGTAGTTTTGACTGCCTTGTCACTTTCAACACACTTTCTTTCTCATAAAAAACAAACTTCAAGTGTGATCAGAATATTTCTGATAGAATAAAGAATTATCACAGCTGCACTATAATCCTTTCTAATAAAATAACCATTTATCTGACTCACAATATTCATGTTGAAAGAATTCTTACTTTGATAAAAACACAAGTTCTATAACTTTACCTCACCTTTGTAAAAACACTTACCCATAACATTTCACCTAGAGGTGTAAAACATTGCATTCATGAGCCTTCTATATTTCCTCAGCAAAATAATCCCCTTTGAGTAAGGACATTTTATTTTACACTTTCCTTTCACCTCAGTAGAATGATGAAAAACTATGACCCTTTCCCTTTTCATGAAATAAACATAATACTTATGCCTTGTGTCCATCTTTGCATTTGTCTATCACTTTTCACCTTTCCCACTATTGCACTAATTAAATACTGCATAGAGGTCTTTTTCATTCTCAACAAGTTGATGGTGGGTGGCTTATCAAAATCAATTCTAAATAGGCACCAAGAGAAGACAACCCATACTTTCAACAAACTTGGACAACATTAGGTATTTACTATCAATTTCCAATATTATAATGAAACCAATTCACTCCTCAGTGGATTTCACTTAGTAACTCATCTCATGTAAACATATTTCTATTGTACTTGAAGTTTGTTGTATGAAACTTGAAGTGGGTCCATATCCATTTTGGGTTCAAATAATGTTACACGGATCTATTGGCATCAAGAAAACACTTACACACAACCACTAGAGGTACAACTTGTATTTTATTTTACTCCAATATCAATCCTTCAAAATCCTTATCGGCTCCCTCTACTTACATAAAAAATCCTTCACTATGGGTCTTCTATTCACTTGATCTCTATATTGGAAATATGTAAGTTTATAACACAAGATTTGATTCCTTCATTTTCTATTACATCCAACCTTGTACTTCCTTTTAAATTTTCTAGTCTATCCATCAAATATGAGGCAAGTGAGTCTACATTCTCAAGCACCACCATGAAGAACACCTTTCTGTACACATCGCTGAAGATATATACAAGAGGTTGCACCAATCATTGCTTTAACTAGATTAATGAATCAGGCCACTAATGGAAGAATACCCACTTTGGATATCAACTTTTAATTTCTCCTATTGACCCTCAAATCCTTTGTCACAACATTTCTAGTGTTATATGATTATCCTCTTCTTCCATCTATTCTCATTGACTTCAATTTTCTTTGGTGAATACTACACAAGAGACACCTTACTTTAGGGCCTCCACTGGACAAATATTGGCCTTCAATCATAGTCTTCCAACATAGCTTGATTTGTTTTTCCCATCTAAAAATTGTCAATATTTTTCCTACTTCTCCAAAGGCGTGTTGAACATATCTTTGTTGTATCAATTTGTTGGAACACAAAGAGCATAGAGAGATTTTACAGTGTTGGAAAGGCACGACCATTTCAAACCATCACTGGGCATTTATTCCATCCCTCAAATATTTTTTGGGTGCCATAAACTCAAATTACATGCAATATCCATGAATATGCAAGTAACAAAATGGTGAAGACTCACCTCCTATACTTTTCCTAATTCATCACTCAAAACTTGCTAACAAACAAACCTACATCCCAACCTTCTCGCATTCATTTCTTGTGCCCTAATATCTTATGAAGGGTATAGGGGATGCCATTACCTCCCCCACAGGCCTGTACCACATTTTACTATCCTCAAAATATTGTGCAGGGTGGATGGAATAGCCATCCCTCCCCCGCTATCTCGCGATGCCGCTTTGTCATCCCTTTTTTCTTTGCAGGATAGAGGGATCTCAAAACTTCCAATTTATGCACCCCATTATATAAATTTTTTAGGACCCACCAAGATTTAATGAGCACATATAGGAACTAGCATAATATTTTAATCATTATTAAAAAAATTCAAATGTATTTTACTTGCCTTCAATTAAATCATCTTTTAAATGATTTAATTAATTCCCCTATAGCAAAATTTCTTCAACAAATCAAATGATTTAAATAATATGACTTTCCTTCAAAATCAAAATAGATTTGGATATATAGTTCTATTTAAATCTAAATAAATAAAATGATATATATATATCTTAAAATGAAGATTAATTGATCTCACTGGGCCACAGTATCAGTCGGGTCCCTAGTGGACCTAACTAAAAAAAATCATTTCTGAACAATAGACCCTTGAAAATTATATTGGACATATTGTGAACCCTAAAAACTAAGTGGTTCATCATTTAATTTGATGTTTGGCATCTCTGATTTGTGATTCCTAAGGCGATAAATTTTAATATTTGAAGTTGCCTACTCAATCATATCCTGAAATTGCTTATTCTAAACCTTTTTGAAACCCACTAAGTCACTTCTTTGAAAAAATACTAAACCTTGGTTTTAGGGGCTGCTAATGGGAGAATAAATTCATCTAGATATGGTGTGCACTTGTGAAAAGGGGTTTAGCTCAAATATATCATATGTGCAAGATATTAATATCAAAACTTGTCTTCTCTGAACTTTTCTGGAAATGTTGATTTTCAACCCAAAGTCTATTTGGTTTTCGCTTTGAAAAAGTATCAAATGAAGTGTTGGGCTACTACAACCAAGTGAAGTAGTAGATTAATATACAAATGATCATAAGGAATATTCCTTTTGGCATTCAGATCAATAGGTCGTGAAAGAAAAATCAATATGCAAGGCTGCTTTAGGAGTTTTAACATAGTTCAGTCAACAAATCTGAGCAATTTGCATATGGATTTGACCTGGTAAAAATAGAAAATGAATTCATGGGGCCCTAAAAAATAACACAAGGGATCATTGAAATGTATATAATTGATAGGAATAATTTTTTTGACATGAATAACAATTGGTAACAAAATGTAGCTCTTTGAAAATGTGAAAACAACAAACCCACCTTAGGACCCCAAAACAAGGACTGCAAAGAATCATCAAATTTGATCTCTAAGAGTTGAAAATTGATATAGGCCATATTTAATAAGATTTAAACAACATCCCAAAATGATTTATCATGACAATAAAAGGGTGTGAAAATAGTGACCCTTAGAATTGGCTACTTTGAGAGATTTTGCAGGGGTGTTGTTTAGTGTCACAAGCAATTTTTTCAACATGGGACCTCAAAATTTTGCCAAATTTTGGAGGTCCCAAAACCATCCATGTTGTTTCCTCTACATACCATCAGTGTCACAAATTCTCATTCAATAATGCTAAGGTCACCATACATGCGGATACCCAACCTTTCAAGTATTGTTGTGCTCTTGAGGCCTCATTCCCATATTATAAGTATTGCCTAGGAACAAAAATTGGTACCTCACAAGATATCTCCTCATCATCCTATGTGGATCCAAATACCCTAAAATCATGCACCACCATTGAAACCACACTTTCTACTACACTCTCCTAGGTCAAGATCAACAACAAAGGATGTGGTGAATCCTCTCTCACAGATGTATTTGTAGTGGGGGAAATGCCCCTTGATCCACACACACATGTGAAACCTATTCATCAACAAAAATTGAAAGCTCCTCTTGTCGGACAAATGGGTACAACAAATTTTTAGTCAATAGGCAGTTTGGATGATGAATACATTGAGGAAGATGTCAATAGATGGTTATATCAAGACCCTCATGAAACCAATGACAAGCTTCTCAATTATTTCAAAGAAAAACACCCTAAGTCCCATACGATCATCACTTAGAAATGGAATTACTAAGGTGGTGGCTTAGTAAATTAAGAGAATGGAGTAAAAGAACCCCTAAAACCTATATTTCATCCTAAATATCAAGGGTTGGGCTTTGACAATATTACTCACCGTGAACTTGCACCTTTCAAACATGTTTCTATGATGATGAGCATGATTTCATAACTATCAAAGACATTCCTAAAGAAGAAATTAAGAGAGCCTGTGACTATGTATATATCTACCCTTCCTTTTCTAAAAATTCCATCATGACCATTGAGCTTACCCTTCATCATCCCAAACTTATTGATTGGGACCTACAAATAGTCATACACCTTCACGTTTTTCAAAGTGATGAACCAATTGTTATTATGAGGATCCAGTTAGGACTGAGAGGGGGGGTGACTCAGTGATAAAAATAAACTACAATCTTTCACCAATCTAAAAATACTTCTCAAAAATAGTTCATAACCAGTACCAGTAGCTGATCAAACAATCTCCAAAATAGATTTACCAGACTAATAACTATAGAAACTTAAGTGTTCCTCATTAAGAAAACATAGTAAGGACATCAAATGAATAACTCAATAATCTATCCGCAACATGAACACTTAGATTTTTTACATGGAAAGCCAAATGGGAAAAACCACGGTGGGAATTGGTACCTACAAAATATTTGCACTCTTTTGGAATGCACCCTGTTAAAGGCCTAGCTCGGTTAGGAGCTTTACAATAATTCCTAGTTAAGAGAAGACCTTGTTAGGAGTCACCCAGTGAAGGGATTTTAACCTCAGCTCTGTTAGGAGCTCTACCCTATCAGGAGTAACCTTTCTAAAGGATTTAAACCCAAGTTAATGAGCCACCTAGTGAAGGGATTTACAATATCAGGCTTGTTAGGACCTACCCGGTTAAGGGATTTTAATATTGTTGCAACTGTTAGGAAACAACAAATAAATGATTTGATCAATACACTCTCTTCTTGCTACTACAGATCCATTTCAGCTCCAATCCATTTCAAACATGCATACATCTCAATTTGGTTTGGAACACTCTCCTTCTTTGATCACCGACACACTAAACCTTCTCAAACTTGACCTAAATACACTTTTCAACTAGGTCAGTTAGAAAACCCTAACTCATCAACATGATACAATGAATTTACATCATAGATCATATCAAATCCTTATAAATCATTTACAGATCATCATACAGATCACTACAACAAATTTCAAGACAATAACAATTGTTGAATAATCATAACACATCATCACACGTCGATCTGATAAGATGTCAAACCCTTAACACATTCTCCTAAGCACTTTACTATTTCCCAAGAAATATGATCCTTGTACATGCTTAAATGCAATCTTATCATGACAGGGGGTTTTTACATGTCACCATTAACTTATGAACATGATAAGATTCACCGCCAAACCATAAATCATCACTGGTTAAAGATCTTGTTACCAGTTCTCAAATCCTGCTCTAAATAAACAACAGTTAATTACAAACATGGCTTCTAGTTCTCCAAACATGATGCGTTAATAATCATAGACTCAGTATAATGTCATAAGCATACATTCCAAACTGCAAGACCTAACTCAACATGAATCTCTACCACAGTCATCTCCTTCACTATTCTTGCTTATCGATTCACTATCAACTTAGCAAACATTACCAATTAGGCTAGATAACTTAGATGATATACCAAACATAAACAAGCATGGTTGCCATCGATGACAACACAAACAACCGATCATAATTATATCATCACCAACAGTCCATCAATATATCATCACCAATAGTCCTTCAATATATCAACATCATCCTTTACTAGTATATCAACATCTCTAGCAGTTATGCCAATATGAAAAAATTCTCCCCCTTTGGAATTGATGGCAACACTCAAAGAATGCAACACCAAAACAATCAACTGATGACAAATACCATGAACTCATCATGCTCTGTGCTACACTTGATCTTCTCCTCCTTTGCATTACTTATCCCTTTCATTGTTCTTCTCCCCCTTTGACAACAATGCCAAAGGTGCAAAGGAATCTGTTGTCTTCATTTTTGCTGCTTCATCTCTATTGCTCCCCCTGAGAAGTAGCCCACTTCTCATCAATCCATAGTGAAAGATATTTAGGAAATCCACTGGATTGATGCTTCCACATCTTCTTAATTGACCTTAGGTAGGGGTATAACCTGATGAATACTAAGAGGGGGGGGTGAATTAGTATGCCAAAAATCTTTGCACTAAAACACTTACACAGTCTAAAGATAAACTGGTAAAGTAGTCTGATAGTCAAACCGGTTACCACACATACAAACCAAAATGTGAATAAAACATTCACCCACAAAAGCAATACAACCATAACATAAGATATTTGACGTGGAAACCCAACTGGGAAAAACCACGGTGAGATGGAACTCACAAGTCACTATCTGCATAATAGAAACCAGATTGGTTAAGGTCTTACAATGTTCTTCACCAAAACAGATCCTGTTAGGAATCTCAATCTCTGTTAGGAGATAAGTCCGATTAAAGACTACCTTGTTAGAGGATTTTAGATTCACATGTGTGAACCATCTTGTTAGATGATTTTACAAAGGCTTTGAGGCCTACCCAGTTAGGGGCTACTTACTTGTTAAAGATGTGAGTAATCAACAAGTGCTTGATCTATCTGATAGCACAAACTACTTGGTTAGATCCAATATGCTTACAGCTAATGCATTCCAACATTACTTAAGTATTCTCTATCTCTCTCTTAGTTACAACTCGATCTTCTCAGATAAGATCGCTCTTCCAACAACTCAACATCCACCTTAAACCCTAGCTCAACATTAACCCTTTTTGCAACAACCTAAAACCCTAGACATGATGTCCTTTTAAAGGAATCTGATTTCATGTCAGTCCAATGGGATTTCTTTACAATTTCCTAGGTTCAATGAACCTAGACATACTTAGTAACATGACACAGGAATCACCATTAATGTGTCGGCACTGTCAAACAATCAGTGGATTGGTAACTCATCATAGAGTATTACCGGTTCATACAAAATACTGGTTGCCGGTTTGACAAAAATGAAGACTGGTAAGAATGTGTTGTGCCGCTTTTCTCCCTTGTACCGCTTGTGATCTACGAACCACTTGGGGTCGGCATGTCGCTTCAGACCGGGAAACACATTCTGCAAAATCACTACTAGTCTAAAGACTAGAATACAACATACTGGTTGAGCATGAGCTCATACATATAAAGGGGATCTCAATACAAGTGTGTGTTCATCAATGACAATCACAACATAAACATCAAAAATGCCAACATAACCCCTAACTTACCTCTGAGATATTGAAAGGTAGCCTTAGGTAGTGGCTTAGTGAATATATCTTCCAACTACTCCTTACTTGACACATGCTCCAATCTCACTTTATTTTCCTGTACTCTTTCTCTCAAAAAATGATAATTCAATTCAATATGTTTAGTCCTACCATGTAGTAGTGGGTTCTTTGAAATGTTTATAGTACTAGTGTTATTACAATGTATGATCACCGGTTATGTCATATCCTTCTTGAATCCTTCCAAGACATGTATCATCCATATAGCTTGTGTACAATTCATGGATGCAGCTACATACTCTACTTCTACTATAGAATGAGAAATACAAGTTTGTTTCTTATTGGTCCAAGATACCAGTCTACCACCTAGAAAGAATGCACCACCGATTATTCTCTTTCGGTCATCTACATTTCCTACTCGATCAGCATCAGTGAATACCTGCAAAGAAAAATTACCTTTATATGGATACCATAATCCATAGTCAACTATCCCTTTAAGATATCTGGATATTCTCTTCACTATTGTCATATGTGTCTCCTTAGGGCTCTTCTAAAATCTTGCTACTAAACCAAGTGCATGGGCAATATCCGGTCTACTATGAACAAAATAATGCAATTTCCCAATCATGGATCTGTATTCCTTCTCATCCACTAAGGGTGAATTATCTTCTTTTGACAATCTTCAACCTATAACCATAGGTGTTCCAACCAGTTTATAGTCTACCATCCCAAAGGTCTTTAACACTTCCTTCACATACTTAGACTGACTGATAAATTCCACCCTTCATCTGTTGTACCTGCAAAGTAATGAAAATTTTAATCTCCCCTATTAGAGACATCTCAAACTCTTCCTTCATCTCCTCTACAAAATTCAGACTCATATCATCATTTCCTCCAAATATGATGTCATCAACAAATACTTCTATAATCAACATCTTGTCTCCTTCAGTCTTCAAATAAATATTGTTCTCCTAACTGGTTCTCAGAAATCCTATCTTTATCAGATGTGCATGAAGTCTTTCAAACCTTGCCCTTGGTGCTTTCTTTAATCCATACAACGCTTTATGTAGTTTGCATGCCATATCCTTATCTTTTGTCAATGCAAACCCTTCCAGTTGTTCAATATACACCTCTTCTTCAAGAATACCATTCAGAAATGCTGAATTTACATTCATTTGGTAAACTTTGAAACCTTTAAATGCTGCAAATGCAAGTACCATCCTAACTCCTTCAAGCCTAACAACTGGTGCAAAGGTCTCTCCATAATCTTCACCTTCTTCTTGTGCATACCATTTGCAAACTATTCTTGACTTGTTTCTAACAACTTCTCCTTCTTCATTCAGCTTGTTTCTAAATACCCACTTTATACCAATTACATTTTTATCATCAAGTCTAGGAACAAGTGACCAAGTGTTGTTTTTCTCAATCTAATCAAGATCTTCATTCATTTCCTTTATCCAATCATCATCCTTAAGAGCTTCTCTTATTGTCTTTGGTTCAACTATGGAAATCAGACAAGAGCTTTCTCTGATTTCTCTTCTAGTCTGCACTCTAGCATTCTTGTCACCTATTATCTGTTATTCAGAATAATTTAACCTTACATACCTAGGTATAACCTATTTCAGTGCAATAACCTCTTCTTGTTCTTCATCTTCTTCATCTTCTCATCTACCGATTGAGCATCTTCCTTTGCATTGTTTTGCTCAACATAAATCTGAATCTCTTGTTCAATAATCACTATCTTCTTTTCATCTACTGCATCAGACTTGCTGGTAACATCAGATTTATCAACTTCTTCACAACTAAGGTTTTTGGTTTGAACACTCTTCCACAATCTTCACAATCAAATATCAACTTCACCAAAGTAGCAATCAAAAGTTTTTCTATGTTCTTGTTGCTCTCCAAATGTGCTCTCAAAAATGTTAAGTGAAAAATGAAACTATCAAACACCTTTTATTTGCCTTTTATCATACTGGTTGAACATACCCTAATCACTGTTCAATTCTAAAACTTGATACTGGTACACATACCACATTCAATTTAATGGTTTAATATGTAACCAGTTCAAAACCACTTTATAATATCATATTGCATCAAAACATGCAGATTTGACTTATTGCATACCATTCAGGGGGTCCGGAATCAAAACATGCAGATTTGACTTACTGCATACCATTCAAGGGGTCCAGAAATAGATCTGACAATATGTTCTCCCTAAGCTTCATCATAGCTTAGTTTACTAGTGAAGGATTCTCTACACTAGGTGAAGAATGGGAGTCTTCAAATGATATTTCCTCACTTTTCTTCTTCCATGTCTTGTTCATCTCATTTCTGGTTTCTTCAACATCAACTTTCTTCTTTCCTTTCTAATCAACAAACTAATTAGATGGTTTGTTCATTCTATCTTTGCAAAACTTTGCAAGGTGTCCCAATTTATGACAATGGAAACATGCCATTCCAAATGCACTCCATGGTCCAACATTGCCTCTACTAGTTATTCTTTGACAATTCATAGCAACATGTCCAAAGTTGTGACACATTGAACACGTCACATTCCATTTATTCTCCATTTCATATGGACTTGACCAGTTCACATAAGGTCTTTGCCAAGAAGGTTTCCTCGGGTCATTGAAAGATCTCTACCAAGTAGGGTTTCTTCGGTTATTGTAAGATCTCTACCATTCTCCATTGGACCTCTGACTCATTAAGATCTTATATTTTTCACTCTTGACCTACACACAACATCTCTATGCCCATACTTGTTGCAATTGAAGCAATGTCCATTAAAATTTCTAGGCTTATATCCTTCATATGTATTAGATCTATATCCATTAAAAATACCGAATCTACATGTACAAACATTAGTAGTATGACCTACCTTATGACAGCTAAAACAAACTAGTTTGTAGGTTCTCTTATAGGTGTTCTTTTTCTTCTTTGGTGCAGATTTGGCTTCATGCTTGGTGTCCTTGGTACTAGATGGCTCTCCTTGTTCAAAGGTTGTCAATCCCAAGCCATATGTATCTCCTGACTACCTTTGTGACTAAATCTGCTCATCAAGCATAGCAGTGCTTTTGTTGAATTTAGTCAATATCTCATTAGCATCAACCAACTCCTTGGTAAGTTCCTCATTCTTCTTTGTGAGACTTTCTCTAAGAGACATAGTCGTGTCTAGATCAGCTTGTATTTCCTCTTTTTCCTCTTTTTCTTCATGAAGTTGTGCATGTAAGGTACTAATCTCCCATTTTAGCTTTAAGATCTCATGATCCTTATCTTTTATTGTGTCTTTGGCTATTCTCTAGGCTTCCAATTCTCTCCTTAGATTTGTCTTATCATCATTCAACTTATCCACCTCATTAACCAAGGCATCAATATTTTCTTCATCAAATGAAGTGCTTTTAATGAATTCCATCAACTGCTCAACCAAATCTCTTCAATTAGCCAGTGAAGCTTTGTAATTGACTTTTAGTTCATCAGAGGCTTCTTTAGATTCTGCAAGATTTTGTGAAAGCTCTCATTTACTCATTGAACCTTCCCCCATGCTATCCTCAAGGATCTTTACCTCAAGTGGTTAAGCTTCTGCACAAAGAAGACCCAGTGCTCTAATACCAATTATTATTGTAAGGATCTAGTTATTGCTGAGAGGGGGGAGGGGGTGAATCAATGATAAAAATAAACTGCAATCTTTCACCAATCTAAAAATCTTTCTCAAAAATAGTTCATAACCAGTACTAGTAGCTGATCAAACAGTCTCCCAAATAGATTTACCAAACTAATACCGATAGCAACTTAAGTGTTCATCATTAAGAAATCATAGTAAGGACATCAAATGAATAACTCAACAATCCATCCACAACATGAACACAAATATTTTTCACATAGAAAACCAAATGGGAAAAACCACGGTGGGAATTAGTACCCACAAAATATTTGCACTATTTCATAATGCGCCCTCTTAAAGGCCTAGCCCAGTTAAGAGCAGACCCTGTTAGAAGTCACCTGATGAAGTGATTTTAACCTTAGTTCTATTAAGAGCTCTACCTTGTTAGGAGTAACCTTTCTAAAGGATTTAAACCCAAGTTAATGAGCCACCCAATGAAGGGATTTACAAGATCAGACCTATTAGGACCTACCCTGCTAAGGGATTTTAATACTGCTGCAATTGTTAGGAAATAATAGATAAATGATCTAATCAATATAGTCTTTGCTTTCTAGTATAGATCCATTTCAGCTCCAATTGCTTCACATATGCAAACATCTCAATCTGGTTCAGCACACTCTCCTTCTCTGATCACTGACACACTAAACCTTCTCAAACTCAACCTAAATACACTTTTCAACTAGGTCAGTTACAAAACCCTAACTCATCAACAAGATACAATAAATTTACATCATAGATCATATCAAATCATTACAACAAGTTTCAAGACAATTACAGTCATTGAATGATCATAACACATCACTGCATATTGATGTGATGAGTTGTCAAACCCTTAACACATTTGGCTAAGCAGTTCACTGTTTCCCAAGAAATTTGATCCTTCTACATGCTTAAATGCAATCTTATCATAACACATTGTTTCTGACACATCACCACTAACTTATGAACATGATAAGATTCACCGCCAAACCATAAATCATCACTGATTAAAGATCTTGTAACCAGCTCTCAAACCCTGCACTAAATAAACAACAACCAATTACAAACATGACTTCTGGCTCTCCAAACATGATGTCGTACCAGTCAAATATTCATTATAATGTCATAAGAATACATTCCAAACTGCAAGACCTAACTCAACATGAATCTATACCACAATCATCTCCTTCATTGTTCCTTCTTACCGATTCATTGTCAACTTAGCAAACATTTCATTACTAGTTAAGCTAGATAACTTAGATGATATACCAAACATAAGGAAACATGGTTGCCATCAATGACAACACAAATAATTGATCATAATTATATCATCACCAACAGTCTATCAATATATCATCACTAATAGTCTTTCAATATATCAACATCATCATCTCTATCAGCTATGCCAATATGCCAACACCAATCTTAGAATTCATGGTTGCTAAGGATTTATATTATAGTGAAAACCTCCATGAGGTGCTAGAAGATGAGGAGTCTTCTCTTCCCCTTATAGACACAGTCAGATCAAAAAAGTCTGCCATCCTCATAGAAGACATCAAGGAAATCAATTTAGGTACTTGATGCAGCCATAACCAGTAAAAACCCTCAACAAAGTCAACCATCTTATGCAGCAAGAGAGACACAATGAAAGAAGCAAGAGAACATAACAAGTTTACATAAATTGATCATATTAAATCCTTAGAACTTCTGACAATCATCTGACAATCAACATACTATCATCAATGAACATCTGGTAATTAACCAATTACATGCATTCTTCAAGCCAAATGCAATCCAACTGGGACTCTAAGAATCAATCAGATCACAACATGCCAATCTCAATCCTTATTCTAAGTTCTAATTTCTCCGCCCCTACAAATGAATACATAATAACATATTTATACCCACCGGAACACATATGGGTCGTCTTCATAATATTACATTCACCAATGGAGGAAAATGAAACATGTAATTAGGTCAGCCCTAAGAATTAAATAAATATTTTTGGAAAATAACAACCAAGTGATGTTGTTCAGTAGGAAGGTCAGCCATATGCCAAAGAACATCAAACAAGACCCAAGATAGATCCACATGCCAAGAATCACATCGATAAAGAAGGAAAACCAAACGATAAGCACAAGAACTCTCCTGGAACCCAGAAACGGTCAACCGAAAGAGATAACTGACTAGAATAGAACCCAAATGAACTAAAAATTTGGAATCAAGCACATGAAACCATATGGAAACCAAAAATAAAATCTGCCATGATGAACAAGCAACTACTAGTACCAACTAGTAAAAACAAATAAAACTACACAAAGAACTAAACAATAACAAAACTGAAAGGAAATAATTTTGGTTGATGCAAGATTTCTCATCGACAAGGGATGATCCTGCATTAGACAACCTAGGTAGAAAAAGATGTTCCATGAGAGGAGACTCATGAACATCTAAAAGGATTCAAAATGAAGATCCCATTCTTAATTTTGATCCAAACATCTTCCTTATTTGTGAACCTCTTCTTTATCTCCTCGGGTGCCTCAACCGACTTATCTAACCTTTGACTCCCTTTGTTTCTCTTTCTTTGCTTCAGATCTACATATTGTCTCTGTTTCTGTAACTCTGATTTGGTTATGCCACAATACTTCATCCATTTTGTCACCATAAGCTCTCTATCGACTGGTTCCATCTGTCCATCAGGTTCATCTGTCAGATCCTTCTACAAACTCATATCACCCTCTGATTTAATCCCTACACCTTTGGTATGACCTCTGCAACCAGTTCTATCAAACCTTCTGGTATAACCTCTTCCATCGGTTGCTTAGTACTGCAACTTTTCTCAAGACTCAAATTCTTCACCTCCTTCTCTTTCTCCTTCAAAGAAATCAATGTGAACTTCTACCCATTCTTTTCAATAGTAACTAGGTTTCTTCTACAATCATAAAATAGATCCTCTATCATACTGCCAAGGCTTTCCCAACAAGACATGGAAAACACTCAGAAACACAACATCACATAAAACTTCATCTCTGAAAGGCCCAATATTGAAACTCACCAAACAATGCTCCTTTATCTCTATCTTCTGATCATCTTGTAACCAAATTACCTCATAAGGACAAGGATGCTTAAGCCTCTTCAACCCAAGCTTTACAACCATCTCCTCAAATACTAAATTATCAGTACTTCCACTATCTATAATGACCTTGCAACACTTACCACCTGATTTGAACACTGCCCAAAAAATACTCTTCCTCTGAGTAGATTTGATATCCTTTCTTCTGAATATAAGAGATTCTCTTTAATCTGGTGCATAGTCAGATCTAGTACTATCACCATCTAGTTCCCCACTTTTCACACAACTTCTTTCCATTCCTTTCTTACATTCATAGAATCTATGTCCGGTTTCTCCACACTTGAAACATTTTCCAGGAAATTCTCTACCCGCTATCTTTTCTCAGTGTCTTTTCTTTCAGTTCTTTACTCCACTTAGGTTCTGACTCCTCTTCCTCAATAGATTTATTCATACTATCACTCATCTTGAATTTCACCTTTCCCTTATTCGGTTGTCTTCTTCTCACCTTCTCCTCGCCTTTAAAGCATACTGGTAAGCTTATTCAACTATGGAAACCTTCAAAATACTCATCTCATCTTGAATGTTAAAATAAATTCCATTGATGTACCTCACTACCTTTTCCTTGTCCATCTCTCTATTTCCAAATCTAATCACCACCTTGTACAATTCATCATTATATTCCTTCATAGTCATGTTTCTCTATTTTAGGTTCTATAACTTCTTGAACAGTTTTGATTCATAGTCTAGGTATGAACTTGGCCTTGAATCTTGCAACCATCTGTCTCCACCGACTAATTTTCAACTCACCATTCTCCACTCTGTCTTTCTACAATTCCTTCCACCACAAGGAAACATGCCCCTTCAACTTGGTATGTGCCAACTAGACTCTCTACAAGTCCTTAACATCCTCAAACTCAAAGTAGTCCTCCACATCTCCAATCAAATCGATTAGATCCTCTAGGTTCAACGTTCCAAAAAAGTTGGAAACCTCAACTTTATGAACTTTACTCGCTTGTGCCATTGCTCTTAGGAATATTTTCTCTGTTTCATCTTTTGGTCCTTCAGCTTCCTCAAGCTCTTCACCGACTTCCTCATATTCATCCTCAGAATTGGGATTTCTTTGTAAACCAGCCAAAGTATTTCAGATTTCATTCATTACTTTATTCTTGAAGTCTTCCATCATCTGCTCTACCCTCTGGGGGTTTGTCCTCCTTGGTGACATCTCTTCTTCCACTCTGGTGTACTACCTCAACTCGACGATCTGACTATCAGTTTCAATTGCCTCCCCTCAGCAATCTATCCACCCCAACAAATGCCTCAATGTTTGCAAACGATTCTTCCACCAACAAATCCATAACCATCTTTGATACCACTTGATGCAACCATAACCGGTAAAAAACCTCAACAAAGTCAACCAACTTATGCATCAAGAGAGACACAACTGTTGGAATCCAAGAACACTAAGAGGGGGGGGTGAATCAGTGTTCTACCAAAATGATCAATTTTAACCTTATTAAAACATGCATACACCAAGCAATATTACTGGTACATATAAAATTGAAAAAGGTAGAGCAACCAATAAGACAATCACATAAATGAATATCATAACATAGAATTATACATGGAAAACCTCAAGAGGAAAAACCACGGTGGGATTTGTGACCCACAATATCAATCCACTGGCCATATGAAGAGATATTACAAAATATAGGGGCATGCACTTGCAGGAAGGCTTACAGCCTAGAGCACATTGCTCAATCACAAACGGAGCCTCACTGACTACATACAAACCTAGACTACAATCTAGAGAAATGATTGACCTACAAAGATAACATCGTCTATGCCTGAATACAGTTCTGGTTAAGCTCTGTTTGTTCCAGTCTGAAACCCTAAACCCTTACCGAAATAAACCTTACATAAATATCCTCACATACATGATCTCTCTCATATGTTTCACGTCTCCTTTACATTATCATATTCTCCTATCCATCCATATTATAAAATGATCTAACCAACTGACCTACATACCCCTTTAAAATTCATTAAGCCTTATGTCAGCTTACAAAGATAATTACAATATGAACATACATGTCAGCTAGATAACATAAATACATGAATATCAAAAACAATTATTGATGTCGGCCTCCAATACCGATATCCTGATTCTAAACCATGTCGAGATGCATTGTCGATAACCTAAGAATTCCTTCTAACCTGCCGCTGTTGGTGTTGGTATCGGTGAAGTGTCTATGAAGTGCCTGTCTGTACACAACTAACCAAAAATATGAAGTCAGAATAAGTTGCCATGTTGCCATCAATGACAACATATTGAAACAAACCAATTGAGTGTCAATTGCCAACAACAATGAAAGCAGTAAGAGAACATAACAATTTTACATAAAATGATCATATTAAAGCCTTAGAACTTCTGGAAATCATCCAACAATCATCATACTATCATCAAAGAACATCTAGCAATTAGCAAGTTACATGCAGGCCACAAGCCAAATACAATACAACTGGGAATCTTAGAATCAACCAGATCACAACATGTGAATCTTAATCCCTATTATAAGTTCCACTTTCTCTATCCCTACAAATAAATACATAATAACATATTTATACCCACCGAAACACATCCGAGTTAGCCTCATAAGATTACATTGACCAATGCAGGAAAATGAAATGTGTAATTAGGTTGGCCCTAAGAATTAAATAAATCTTTTTGGAAAATAACAACCAAGTGATATGGTTCAGCAGGAAGGTCGGCCATATTCCAAATAACATCAGACAAGACCCAAGATAGATCCACACACCAAGAATTGCACTAGTAAAGAAGGAAAACCAACCGGTAAGCACAAGAACTATCTCAGAACCTAGAAACAGTCAATCAGAAGCAATAACTAACCGGAAAAGAATGCAAATGAACTAAAAATATGGAATCAAGCACATGAAACCATTTGAAAACCAAAAATAAGATTTTCCACGAAGAACAAGCAAATTCTAGTACCAACCGCGAAGAACACAAAAAACTGCACAAAGAACTAAACAAGAACAAAATTGAAGGAAATATTTTTAGTCAATGCATGATTGGTCATGGACTGGGGATGATCTTGCATCAATACTCTTGATTATCCTCATATCACATATGTGGAGGCTTCTTTATTAGTCATAGAAAGAGGTGATTTCCATGCTCTACTTCATGAGGCATTAGTCAACTTTACTTGGTCATATTATCATATACTAGGGTTAGATCCTGCTTTGGTAGTCTACCATCTCGCTATCAATCCACATGCCAAACCTGTGAAATAAAGTTAAGAAAAATGCATCCCAGAGTGGCTTTATTAGTCAAAACTTCTAGAAGTGGGCTTCATATTCCCTATTGACCATTAAAAATGGATCTCTAACATATTGCCTATCTCAAAACCAAATGTATATATCTACAACTACACAAATTTCAGAGATTTAAACAAATCATGTTTGAAAGAAGACTTTCCCCTACAAAAAATTGACATCCTAGTAGATCTAATTCTAGGACATGAGATTCTCTCCCTCATGGATGGTTTCTTTGTGTAAAATTAGATTAGAATAGTTGAAGAAGACCAACATAAGACAACTTTTACAACACCGTGGGGAACCTACTACTATTGTGTCACACCCTTTGGTCACAAAAATGAAGGGAAAATGTATGAATGTGAAATGATGATCATCTATCATGGCATGATACATATTATTCTAGAAGACTAGGTGGATAATATTCTTGGAAAATTAAAAAAAGAATAGAGCACCTAGATGTGTTGGAATGCACCTTTGACAAATTAGCAAAATATCAACTTCAACTAAATCCGCAAAAATGTGTCTTTGGTGTCACAACAAGAAAGTTGCTAGGCTTCATTGTTTCCAGATGAAGCATTGAAGTAGATCCAATAAATATTAAGATATCATGGATATGTCTCCTTTCTACAACATCAATCAATTAAGGAGTCTACAAGGAAAGCTACAATCTATTTGTTGCTTCATTGTACAACTAGTATCTACAAGTGTCAATTGTTCACCCATTCACTACGCAAAGAGTCTACATTTAAGTGGATCCACACCTATCATAGGGATTTGAAAAGATTAAATAATATCTCACCAATCCACCTATTTTTATGCTCCCAATTCTAGGCAAGCCACTCATTTTATACATCTCAGCTACCACAGTGGCACTAGGGGCACTTTTGGCACTTTTGGCACAACTAGATGAGAATGGTAAAGAGTGAGCATTCTATTATATTAGTTGCATAATTGTTGGTTATGAGCTCAACTACACTCTTATAGAAAAGGCATCCCTCACAATGATTTTTTTCTCTCAGAAACTTAGGCACTACATGCTCGGTCACACAATCAAGTTCATTTGCAAAATTGATTCCTTGAAGTATCTTCTCTCTAGGACAATACTTACAATATGCATGGTTAAATGGGTTATGTTTCTTAGTGAGTTTGACATTAAGTATGTAGACCACAAGTCAATTAAGGTTCACGTTATCACAAATCAGCTAGTTGAGGCACCCTTAACGGATGTGCAACCTTTATTCACAAAATTTCTAGATGAGCATCTTTGCAAAATTACTAAACAACCAAGTTGGAAACTATAATTTGATGGGTCTTTTATAACACATGGATTAGGAGAAGGGTGCTGGTATTATGGATGTGTTGCATTATTTTTGTCATTGATGTCAATACTTATCATTCTGGAGATCTATGGTTATGTTGAAGTGGCACATTATGTTCACCTGCAAGTTCAGTGACTTATGCATAGTCACCGGTATATTGTTCACCAAAAGGTTATATTATTCACCGGCATTGAGGATGACTTGTTATCATATGGAGATCACTTGATTATGTTGAAGACATGGTTTGGATACTTGGTTTTGGTATTATGGTTATTGGTCTAATTGGGTTGACATATTTGTTGTTACCGACAGATTGGTCTAGGTAATGGACCGGTATGCATTATCTATTCCAAATTAGAATGACACATTATGGAGATGATTTATTGTTTAGATATTATTATAAATTCATTGAGCCAACATGACGCATCACATCTAGACTTATTTGTAATTGATTTTATTGTAATATTCTTAGTGAGCCGACCTACACATTTGGTCTTAGGTTTTGTATATATGTAAGACCTCAATTGATGAGATACATAAGTCATGGGATATGGTATATAAGGTTATGTTATTGTAACATGGTATGTGTGAATATTAAAGATCATATGAGTAGACCATAGAGAAGGTTCAAGGAAGGATTGAAGGTGATTATCAGAGATTAACCAGTACTGAATCTAGTATTGGAGATGCTATTTTGAGCAGTACATTATTCTAGGATTTAACCATCCTACCGTAGTCATTGTGACTCCCATTTGAGCAATGTGCTCTAGGCGGTTGGCCTTTCTACATGTGCAGACCCCATTTGTATGCACATACTATCTACAGTAGTATCATCTGATTGTGGGTAAGCTTTCCCATCATGGTTTTTTGCTTTATCGAGTTTCCACATACAAATCTTTGTGCTATGTGTTGTGGATGTTGTTTCTTTTTCTATTTTATGCATTAAGTTTCATCGATATTGATATTAACTGTTAATATGTTAATCGGCATTAAGTTTGGTTTACCAGTATTAAGTATCAAGTTTGATTAAGTTATAATTGGGTTGAAATTTATTGACAACTAATTCACCCCCCCCTCTCAGTTGCCTTCTGGGTCCTAACAACTGGTATCAGAGCGAGTCCTCTTTTTGCATAAGCCTAACAACTTGAGGAGATCCTATGGCAACTAAAATTTTCAGGAAGGACAGTCTGAAACTTGATGGAACTAACTATGGTATATTGAAGATCAGAATGGAGAAACATCTGAATTGCATTGGAAGAGACATATGGGAAGTTACAAAGAATGGCTATGTTGGTCCTACACCGAATCAACCTAGTCCACCAACATTGGATAAAGATCAAGAAAATGATTGCAAAGCAAGAGACACTTTTGAGTGCATTATCAAATCAGCAAATCATGGGATTATCAGACCGATATACTGCTAAAACTATTTGGTATAAATTGGAGACATTGAATGAAGGAGATACCACTATCAAAATTGCAAAAATGGAATTTTTCCAAGTCAGGTATGAAAATTTGAAAATGGAAGAAGATGAAAGAATTTCTTCTTTTATGGAAAGAGTTAATAAAATTATTCTAGGAATACAATGTTGTGGAGGATCCTTAAGTGAAGATGAAACTATTTCTAAAGGTTTAAGAGCATTTCCACTGGCATACAAATGAAAGTAACTGCTACTAATGAGTTGAGAACAATGCCTAATACATCAATATCTAGAGATACCTTGGTTGGAAAAATTTCAGCATCTAAGCTTGAGCAATTTGGTCCTATTACTACAATTAAGATAGATTTAGCCTTCAGAGCATCGTCATCATCTGATAAATCTGATTGGAGAGCAATTTATGTAAGATAACTTGAAGATAGCAGAAGGGAAAATGAAGAACTCGAAGAACTTGAAGCACTATTTGCAAGGAAAATGCCTAAAGGTCCAGTTGGAAGTAAGTATGAAGGTAAAGCACTGTTTAAATGTTTTAATTGCAATAAAGTTGGTCATATGGAATCTAGATGTCTTGATAGACATGCAAGATTGAGAGAGGAATCAAAAAGAACATATAAGCCTAACCCTGAATATCAGAGATACAGATTCAAGAAGAATAGAGACAAATCTTGTTACTATGTTGATGAAGGAGTTACTGATGATTCTGATGAAGAACCGGCAGACAATGGATGGGCTTTTGTTACAATAAAGGAAGATCAACCGACACCTACTATTCCACCAGTAGAGTAGACCTTGCCAGCTAAAATTGAAGAAAAGGATGAATGGATGATAGATCCTGGATGTTCACATCATATGACTGGTGATAAAAGTAAATTCTTATCTTTTTAGGAACATAGTGGAGGTCTAGTAAGATTTGGTGATGATAAATCTTGTTTGATCAAAGGAAAAGGCATTTTATCTTTGGATGGTAAGCACAATACTAACAATGTTTATTATGTTGAAGTTTTGAAGCATAATCTTTTGAGTGTTGGTCAATTAGTTGAAAAGGAATTTTAGTTACAATTCAAGAATGGTAAATGCAAAATAATGAACAAAACTAGATTGGAGATTGCAACCGGTAATCAAACTAAAGGTAATATCTTTCATTTGAACAACAATGATAACACATGTTTGATTGCACATATTGATGAAAGTTGGTTATGGAATAAGAGACTTTATCATGTAAATTTTGATTGCATTGTAAAGATCAGTTCAACTAAGGCAGTAAGGGATTTACCTAAGATTGTGAAACCTCATAATCTGGTATGTAAGGAATGTCATATGGGAAAGAAAGTTAGAATAACTTTTAAGAGTATTTCTGAGAAATCCAATAATGTTGTTGATTTAATTCATACTGACTTGTGTGGTCCGGTAAGAACAAGAAGTCTACAGGGAGATAGATATTTTGCTAATTATTGATGATTATTCTAGAATGTGTTGGGTTACCTTTCTCAGGGAGAAATTAGAAGCTTTTGGAAAATTCAAACTATTCAAGGCAATGGTAGAGAATGAAACCGGTAAGAAAATCAAATGTTTAAGATCTGATCAAGGAGGTGAATTTACATCTAAGGAATTTAATGCATTATGTGAAGTGAATGGAATCAAAAGACAACTATCCTCACCTCAGACACCTCAATAGAATGGAGTTGTGGAGAGGAAGAACAAAACTATTTTGGAAGCAGATAGAAGCATGATATTGGAAGAAAATCTACCTCATGTGTACTGGAGAGAAGCAGTGAGTACAATGGTTTACACTTTCAACATAGTTCACATAAAAGGTGAAACCGGTAAGACTCCTTATGAACTATGGTTTGGTAATACTCCTACTCTTAAATATTTCAGAATATTTGGAAGCAAATGCTATATTAGGAGAGATGAGTATGTTGGCAAATGTGATCCTAGAAGTGATGAAGGAATATTTCTTGGTTATTCATCTAAGAGCAACGCATATAGATGTTTTAATAAAACATTGCAGAAAATCATTGAAAGTACAAATGTAAAGATAGATGAACAATTTAGAGGAAATTCAAGGTCTGTAGATTCTAAACCGGCAGTTGAGATGATCATAAATGAGCCTATACAAAGCACATCAGTACAAAATGTGGATCTAGTCACACTGACATCATCAAAGAATTCCATAGTGACTGAAGAACAACAACATGTGAATAAACCCATGTATGTAAGACTAAATCACTTAGAAAATCAAATAATTGGGAATAAGTATCAAGGAGTTATGACAAGAGGAAGAATGGAAAATGAAGAGGTATGTTGAATTTCTCAAATTGAACCAGCATCTGTTATTGAGGCATGTAAAGATAAATTTTGGATAAAAGCTATGGAAGATAAACTTGAACAAATTGAAAGGTACAATACATGGACATTAGCTCTCCGGCCTAAAGACAAAAATGTAATTGGAACTAATTGGGTATTTAGAAATAAACTTAATGAAGATGGTAAGGTAATCAAGAACAAAGAAAGATTAGTTTGTAAAGGATATTCACAGAAGGAGGGAATTGATCATAATGAAACCTTTGCATCGGTAGCTAGAATTGAGGCAGTCGGATTATTTCTTGCATTTACAGCTCATAAGAACTACAAAGTATATTATATGGATGTAAAATGTGCATTTCTGAATGGTGATCTTGAAGAGGAAGTTTACATTGAACAACCTGATGGATTTTCATTGACAAATGTTAAAGATATGGTTTGTAGATTAAGGAAAGCTTTGTATGGATTGAAGCAAGCTCGTAGAGCTTGGTATGCTAGATTGGCCAAATATATTTTGAAGCTTGGTTACACTAGAGGTAATGCTGACAACAACTTATATTTCAAAGTGACTAATGATGACATCTTGGTTATTGAAGTTTTTGTTGATGATATCATTTTTGGAAGAGAAGATGGATTGTGTAAAGACTTTGCTAACAAGATGCAGGAAGAATTTGAAATGTCTATGATTGGAGAAATAAAATTCTTTTTAGGATTATAGATCTCACAGACTGATAAAGGTATATTCATATGTCAAACAAAATACTTGAAGGAACTACTGAAGAAATTTGGTATGGAAAACTCTAAACTAGTAAGTACTCCTATGACTACAACTGATAAATTGACATTGAAGGATGATTTAGCTCCTATTAATCCGATAAGATACAAATCCATGATTGGAGGTTTACTATATTTGACACAAACAAGACCTGATATAATGAATATAGTATGTATTGTTTCAAGATTTCAGAGTAATCCTAAAGAAAATCATGAATCAACAGTAAAAAAGATTTTCCAGTATCTACAAGGCATAATAAATCTTGGTTTATGGTATCCTAAAGATGAAAATTTTGATTTATGTGCATACACCAATGCAAATTGGGTAGGAGATGTAGATGATAGAAAGAGAACCACTGGTGGAGAATTCTTTCTTGGTAGTAGATTGATTTCATGGTTGAGCAAGAAGCAAAGTTGTACATCATTATCAATAGCAGAATCAAAATATGTTGCAATAGCAACTAATTATAATTAGGTATTATGGATTAAGAAAATGTTGAAGGACATAAAGGTAAAATGAAAAGAACCTATAATCATTTATTGTGATAATTCAACAACAATTGATATATCAAAGAATCTGGTATTGCACTCTAAGACTAAACATGTTTCTATCAAATACAATTTTCTGAAAGAGAATGTTGAAGCAAAAGAAGTAATATTGGTTTATGTGAATACTAAAGAGCAGATTGCAGATATATTTACTAATCCTTTTCCTAAGGAAACTTTTGAATATCTTAGAGAGAAACTTGGGGTAATACCCTCACCAGTAGAGACTTAGACAGTGTTAGGTCCCAGAGACAACTGAGAGGGGGGGTGGTGAATCAGTTGTCAAATAGATTCAAACCAAAAACCAAATAACCAACTTGATGCTTAATACCGGTAAACTAGTTAAGTATGCTGGTAGACAGTGTTAACAGTAAATTGCTATACCGGTAAAGATTAATGCATGAAACATAAACATAAAGTCATCCACAACACATAACACTAATATTTGTACATGGAAACCCTATAAGGGGAAAAACCACGATGGGAAACCTTACCCACAATCAGATGATACTACTGTAGATAGTAAGTGTACATAAATGGGGTCTACACATGCAGAAAAGCCAACAGCCTAGAGCTCACTGCTCAATCACAAAATGGGAGTCACACTGACTACAGTTGGATGGTTAAATCCAATAAGAATGTACTACACAAAATAACATCTTCATATGTTGGATTCAATAGTGGTGTAATGTTGATATGCTTATACAAAAACCTAGCTTCACCTTCAAATGATGTCTTCGTGTATACCTCTACTTAATCTCGCATATACCTTCACTAAATTCTTTTTCGCATTCCACACTTGATCTTACAAATAAGATCTTACATTTATATCATAACCTAAGACCAATTTTAGTAGGTCGGCTCTACAAGATATTACAATAAACATTTTACATACAATATAATATCCAATGCAATTAACCAATTAAACATGTCGGCTTAATGCATTTACATCAATAATAAATCATCTCCATAGCGTGCCATGCTGATCTAGAAAAGATAAACCTGCCGGTGTAACCCTAGATAACCTTGGACCTATTTGCCGATAAAAGCAAATATGCAAATATGAATATACCAATGATCAATTTTTCAAAACAAAGTGTCCACACGATGTCTTCGACATTATCAAGTGTCTTCCATATCATTCCAGGTACCGGTGAACATTATATCCTGCCAGTGAACCATATACTAGTAATTGTGCAATAGTTGCTTGCTGGTGAATGTTGCTAGATCTCCAAAGTGCTTATTTTCAGTAGCTGTTGACATCAATGAAAAAACCATACCAAAATACCAACAAACAGTTCAAAATTGGCATCAAACTGACAGAAAATAATAGAGAAACCTTTTTTTAGCTTTGATGGAGGAGAGATACTTTATAGGGGGAGTAGTTGGCTATATTAATTGGTTGTATTAGTTGGTTGTGTGTTCTAGTATTTTTATTGCTTTGGCATTTGATGTCAAAGGGTGAGAGATATCTATGGAAAAAATTTGTATTTAGGAAACATTATACTAGGGGGAGATATTCATATTCATTGAGGGAGAGATATATATTCTGGAGATTGTTGGTTTTTGGTTTTTGGCATTCTATTTTGGCACTTAGATGTTTTTCCATCTAGTGTTGCCATCAATGCCAAAGGGGGAAATTGTTGGTATTATGGATGTTTTGCATTAGTTTTTTCATTGATGTCAACACTTATCATTCTAGAGATCTATGGTTATGTTGAACCAACACATTAAGTTCACCAACAAGTTCAGTGACTTATGCACAGTCACCAATATATTGTTCACCGATAGGTTATATTGTTCACTGGCACTAAGGATGACTTTTTATCATCTGGAGATCACTTGATGATGTCAAAGACATGGTTTGGATACTTGGTTTTGGTATTATGGTTATTGGTCTAATCGGGTTGACATATTTTCTATTACTAGCAGATTGGTTTAAGTTATGGACCAGTATGCGTTATCTATTCCAGATCAACATGACACATTATGGAGATGATTTATTGTTTGGATATTGTTATAAATGTATTGAGTCGACATGATGCATCACATCTAGACTTGTTTGTAATTGGTTTTATTGGAATATTCTTAGTAAGCCGACCTACACATTTGGTCTTAGGTTTTGTATATATGTAAGATCTCAATTGATGAGATTCAAAAGTCATGGTATATGGTATGTATGGTTATGGTATTGTAACAAGGTATGTGCGAATATTGAAGATCATATGAGTAGACCATAGAGAAGGTTCAAGGAAGGTTTGAAGGTGATTATCATAGCTTAACCGATACTGAATCCAGCATTGGAGATGCTATTTTGAGTAGTACATTATTCTAGGATTTAACCATCCTACTGTAGTCATTGCAACTCCCATTTGAGAAGTGTGCTCTAAGTGGTTGGCCTTTCTACATGTGCAGACCCTATTTGTATACACATACTATCTGCAGTAGTATCATCTGATTGTGGGTAAGGTTTCCCACCATGGTTTTTCCCTTTACCGGGTTTCCACATACAAATCTTTGTGTTATGTGTTGTGGATGTTGTTTCTCTTTCTGTTTCATGCATTAAGTTTCACTGGTATTGATATTAACTATTAATTTGTTAACCGGCATTTAGTTTGGTTTACCGGTATTAGGTATCAAGTTTGATTAAGTTATAATTGGGTTGAAATTTATTGACAACTGATTCACTCCCCCCCCCCATCTCAGTTGCCTTCTAGGTCCTAACAAATGGATCTTATTTGTCACTACTCAAGGTGATTACATCCCTAAAGCATTTAAATTTCCTTTCCATGCACTAACAATATTGTTGAATATGAAGCTATTCTCATAGGGATTAAGATGGCCATACAATGGAATATCATAGATCTCGAGGCCTTTGGTGACTCCAAGCTCATTATCAAATAGGTCAATGATGAGCTCCTAACAAAAGATGATAAGTTACTCCCTTACAAAATAATGGTGATGATTCCAAAATGTATTTCCAATTAATTCAATTTGAGGAAGTCCCAAGAGTGCAAAATAAAGTCATTGCTCCCATGGCCACTATTAGTTCCCTTCTTGATGTTCCCCATGAAGCAACATAATATGAATTATTGGTTGAACATCTTCATCTACCCACTTACAAAGGTATCAAAATGAAAATGGTGTGTGAAATTGTTAGTCCTCAATTCACTTGGTACCAAGATATTTATTCCTACCTTAAAGATGGTATCATTTTCCCTCACCTCACTTGCAATCAATGACAAAAATTTATTTGTCACACCTATTTTTTTATCCTAGGAGATACTCTATATCATTGAGGTTATCATGATGTCTTGTCTAGATGTTTAGGTGTCATAGAATCAAAACTTGTCTTACAAGAAGTGTACTTTGGTGTTTGTGGTGCTCATACAAGTGGTATTGTCCTTGCTAAATAATTGCTACAAGTAGAATATTATTGTCCTACTATTGAACATGATGCTTGTGAGTGTTAAAAAAATGGCTCCCATATCAGTAGCATGCAAATCTCATACATGCACTGGCTCAATATTTGCAACCAATCATCACACCATGGCCCTTTTCATGTTGGTTTTTGACCTCATCAGCAAGATTTCCCCTCCTTCATTTTGTGGCCATAAATTCATCATTACTGCCACTCAATATTTCACCAAGTGGGTCAAAGCAATCCCACTCACCCTCACTACAAGTACCCAAATATCCAAATTCATTCTCTATCATATCATTTGTCATTATGTTATTCCCTCCACCATCATTACAGATAATGGAACTCCATTAAAGAATAATTTTGTAAAGGAACTTTGTGATGCCTACCATATCCCACATCGCTTTTCCACCCAATTTTACCCTCAAGGAAATGACCAAGCAAAGGAAACCAACAAAAATATCCTTAAAAAACTCAAGAAGGTTGTCTATAACACTTTCCAAGATTGGCACCTCCATCTTAATCCCACCCTTTGGGAATATCACACTAGCATCCCTACCCCTATCGATGCCACTCCTTATTCACTCGTATATGGTTGCAGTGTCCTAAAATTTCACCCCTTGCAATTTTGACCTCATTTTGGGCCCTCACCTTATCGGTCTCATCCCCATACTTGATCAGGACCTATTTATGCCTCCTCTATGCAAACAAGCTTCATCTTTTCACTTTGTACCTTGCATATCCCCTTGTTCCTAGCCTAAAATAGGGTATGCCCTGGTCCTCCCTAATCAAGACCTATTTTGGCCCTTATGCCCTATCTCAAATTTGAGTGGGAAATAAATCCCCCATGTCGACCTATGTCAGAAAATTAAATAATTGATGATAGAAAATTATATAAGGAGGCATTCCCCTCTCATTTGGCATAGCATAAGGGAATAAGGTGAGAGCGTGACAAGGTGGAGAAGGCAAGGAGACTACATTCAAGCATCCAAGCATTCAAACATTCCTTAAGGCTTCATATTCTTCATCTATCCATTGGAGCATTATTACATCATTCATTTGCAAGCATGTGTGTGTGTTAGGGTTTTTTCATGTTCATGCCATTTGATACAACATATGTGATTACATCTAAGAAAATAATCATCATCATCAATTGCGGATCTGAAGGTATACCTTTCCATCATTTATTTCAAGCATTTGCAGTATTTGATTCAAGGTTGATTCCAAACTTGGGTTTGACTTAAGCAAACCCCTATTCCCAACCCCTTTCTTCTTCTTTTTGTGTTCAAGAAGTAGGTGCGCAACTATTCTTTTGGAGTTAAGCTTTATTTGCAGAGATGGAAAAACCCTTTTTGATGCACAAAAAGTTTGGAGGATGGATAGGAGGTCAACCTAGTCCAGACACATGGTCCCTGCAACTTTTGACAAATTTTGTAGAGCAGCTCCGGATCATCTCAAACTTCTTAGATCTAGGTGCACGACAAAATCCCAAATCTACAACTCACTATTTTCTCATATTTGTTTTCATCTCCAAACACTTAGTCTTAATTCAACTAGTCAACTTACAAAAGAGGGTCAAATACATTCCAAACACAATCAATCTACTTAGTATTCGGTCCTTGTATCATTGAGGAATGGATCTAGTGTATCCATCCCCTTTTTTTAATGTAAATTTCTCTAAGTGAAAATTGGCTTATTGACTTCCCCCTTTCATGTGGTGAATTTTCTAAGCCTCCAATTTTCCACTTTATAATGGCACTAAAGAAGTCTTGTCAATAAAGGTCAAACTTCCATCTTTGCATGTGTCACTCAAGCATCTGGTCACTGATGAAGATTTCCATGTGGCGTGACTCACCCAATTGGACCCGTTAGATGAAAAGTGACAACAAGCTTATGATCACATGTTGTTCTATCAGAATCATCTCAAGAGGTATTATGAAAAGAAAATATGACCCTGTCAGTTCTAAGCTAGTGATCTAGTCCTCAAGGAGAACCAAAAAGTATAGCAAGATCACAAGACTAAGGGAAAATTTGAGCCAAATTGGCTAGCACTGTATGTTATCATAGAAAAATATAGTTTAGGGGCATATCAATTGTCTACTCCAGAAGGAGAGCCTTTAAGCAATTTTCTCAACATCATCCATTTGAGGAGATTCTATGCTTGATTTTTTGCAATGTACCCCACTATTCAAAAATTTAAAAAAAAACACAAAATTCAAATATATATATATACCAGATACAAAAAAATGAGGCATAATAAAATTCATCCAATGGTGAAAACTTGGTAAATAGGCACCTTGGATGAGTACATATGGTGAAAACTTGGTAAATAAGTGTCATGTATAAGAGGAATTTTCCATTGTCCTTCATACTTGCATCAATATCCTTTATGATTCACACCCATTTCTTTACGCTCATGCATTGCACCACCCCATGTCACTCACTTATTCTTTGCATATTTGCTTGCATTGCATCCCCACTCATTATCTATTATTCAAGTGTTCCATTATTTGCTACACATTGGCAAGTTCTTTCTATCCCAATTCCTGACCTTTGGATCTTTTTATCTCAATTCTTTACCTTTTTGTGTATTCAATCCATGGCTTTGTTCCCATATGTAAATTTGGTCTTGTACATATCCTTGGTTAGTCATGTGTCTTTTCTTAGGTCCATTTGTATATGCATGTCCTTGAAACCCATCTTTCACATCGGTCGATTGTGTGTCGTGAAGACTATGTCCCTATCTAGTTGTTGATTCAACAATGATATACTTGTCCCTTAGAAGTTTCAAGTGTCTCACATGTCTCTTTTCATCAGAATTGTAGCTTATTATCCATCATCAGTCTTTGTAAGATGAATCCTTCCTCATATTAGACCAATCAATCAATCATTCGTCATCCATCAATCCCTCCCCTATGGTAAAAGGTAATTGAGGTATTTTGGTTTCTCCTTTGGTTCTTTTGGATCTTTGTTTATTTATCTTGAGCCTCCTATTTTTACCTCCTCTTGGTCGCCATGATCCTTTATATCATGGTGTTCTATGAATGGTGAAAGTAGGGGCATGATCTTTCTTTTTCTGTTTGAGTCTATTTTCTTTATGTATCCCATGTTTTTCCCTCACGCGGTCTCGATTATCACATGTTACACTAGGGCATACCTTACACTTGTGTTTTTTCTAGCATTATTTCCCTCAAGGTTCATTGTATCTTTGATAAATGCTAGACTAACCTTTTTTCTTTGTTGAGTCAGTCCTATGCATTGGATGTGAAAGCACCTTGGTTCCTCATGCCCTAGTGCCTCATAGACAATTTTTAATCAAAATAAGTACTCACTACATGGAAGCTCCTTTAAATAGTTCTCTTTCTCAAGGTTGTTTGAACCCTCACCCTGTTCCACATCCTTTCCACCTTCTCCTTATTCACTTTCATTTTTCTTGCCTCTAGTCCTTGTCAATTAGGAATGTGCATATGAGGACCCTCGCCTTGTTTGACTGCAAGTGACTTGTTGAGCCCATTTTCCATATTAACTCATTATCATCTATGGGCCTTAATTTTTAGGTTCATTGCTTTTCCATTTTCATTATTAGTTTCCATACATTTTTCATATTCACTCGTTATCATTTATGGGCCTTATTTTTTAGGTTCATTTCTTTCCCATTTTCATTATTATTTTGTATTTAGTTTACATTCATTTTCCATATTAATTCATTTTCATTTATGGGCCTTATTTCTTAGATTCATTGCATTTTGATTTTCATTATTAGTTTGCAATCATTTTCCATATTCATTCATTGCCATTTATGGGCCTTATTTTTTAGGATCATTATATTTTTATTTTCATTATTACTTTGAATTTAGTTTTTATTCATTTTCATATTCTTTCATTATCATTTATGAGCCTTATTTCTTAGGTTCATTTCGTTAGTTTGAATTTTAATTGACATGTCATTTACTAGGTGCATTTACAGTTGTGTCTTAGTCAGTCATCCATTGTATAAATATAACATCATTCATATCCACACATACTCATCACAAAGATCACCATATATATAATTTTTCCAATTTAATCACATGCATCTCATACATAATAACATCTCATAGCATAACACATGCATGTCATACATGAAAACAATCCATAACATCATATAATATCAAAATCATGTCATATATCATCTATATTCCCATATCATGCATAAAATCCTACATCACATGGGTTAGTCATACATACATCACATCAGATAGCCATAACATCAAATCATATATGCATAACATACAATCACCATCCTACATCACAAACTATCAACATAAACATCCATAATCATCACCATATACACATCAATAGCAATAGTATCCTATCAATATAACATATAAGCTACCATCGAATGTCTCTCATCCATAATATGTCTAGAACTATCCAAAGAATATGCAATGTCCATGAATCTCAACAACAATAAATACAATACATCATGATCAAGTACAATAGGAATCTATAGCATGAGCTGAAAAAGTTGCTTGATGCCTGGCCATGACTATGGGGCCCCAACTAACCCCTCACATGTCCACGATGGTCCTTGCAATCTCATGGCATCTCCTCATTATGCACCTATCTACAATGCTGCCTAATCTCCACCCTAACCACCCTACCCATCTATGTCATCATAGATGCACTCCCTCCCATAGCATGGATGTCATTGTCACTAGCTCCCTCCTCACCCCTATTGGTACCTATGGAGGCCCCATCATTGACCATGTCTGGATCTAAGATGAGCTACTCCTCTTTGATCTTTGGCTCCCCCGCTCTAGTTTTTTTTCCATGAGGATCCCCCACTTCTCTCCCTGGATGAGCCCCCACTATGTGATGTCAAACACGAGGAGGAAATCATGTCTTAGGGTGGCTTGTATATCTTTCTCTATCATGTTGGCACCATAGCCTCATCCATAAAAGTTGTGACCTACTACTACAATTGTTGAATCTATAGGTCATGTTGTTGAACCACCGATGCTAGCACACCCTTGCTAACTTTTCCTCCTTTGCCTCCTCTTTGAGCCTCATCTCTCTCATTTCTAGCCTCATCCCTCTCCCTCTATAGTATCCCAATCTTTTTCGGTCCCCACTGATGAGTTGCCTTTAGTTTATCTAATGCGGCCTATGTCATCTCTCTCTCTTGAGGCTCTCCACCTTCCCTCTAAGCCTCTACACATGTCCCTATAGTCTATCTCTCTCCCTTGTTATTTGGACTACCTCCCATTATGCTCTATCTTTCTCCTCCATGGTGATGTCCCTCTCTACCACCATCCCATCATATAGTACTTGCAACCATTGTAGTGCGACATCCAATTCTTGCTCTCTCCTTCTTTGGGTCACCCCCTCTGCTAAACTCTCCCCCTGGTGGAATGCACTACCCAACTGCTCAATCAGTTACTCTATATATTGCTAATGGTGCTTAATGTCCTGAGCATGCTACTTTTCTAGCTCCTCCATTTCTGCTCTATGTTGCCTCATCCTCCTCCTAGGTGGTATGAGGATAGGCACTACTACTACCTTCCCCCATCTCCTTGACCTATCCTCCTTCACCCTAGGCTCATCCACATCCATCGCCTCTCCCCTCTCATCCTCTGTCCTCTCCTTTCCCCTCTCCCTCTATCCCATGTCAGCCTCCAAGACCTTAATCCTCTCTCCCCCTCTCCCTGCTACTATCCTTATCAATTGTCCTACTCCCCTTCCTCTCCCCCACCCTCCTGTCACTAATATCCTCCTCACATTGGTTGTGGGTAAACCTAATTATCTCACCCATGCTCTCTCGATGCTAGCCCACCAAGCTAGATACCTAGCTATAACTCCTATATCATTGACTCATCCAATGAGGTCCCACATCACCTCCTCCATCTCTAGCCACTTGATCCTAGCTAGCTCCATTTCAACTGACCTCCCCTAACTTCTCCCCTCCTGTACCAGTGGTGTTATCTGATGCGATGGCCCCAAAATATCCTATCATATGTCAAACTATCTATACACCTTATTTGGCCTATACCTCTCAATCATGTGCCTTCAACACCCTATGATGTATGAAGGTGTCAACATGTATGGTAGGTTCTCCCTATCCTCTTCCTATCTGATTATATCTCTATATGGACTCCACATGATGTATCTCTCATCTATCTGATCAAATAAAAGTCTCTAATAATAAACTTTGTTCCCTACATAGCATAGAGTACCCCGCCATCTAAATACCACTGGCTCCTCTACCTCCTTGTCCATCCTCTATCCTACTAGTCATCCAATCAATATGTGCTCCCACACCCACACCAATAATAAACTAGAAAACCCCAAACTCCTTTGATCATGATAACATATGATATGGAGCTCTTTGTAGAGCTCTACTAGAACTAATGTCTTCCAGGCATAGGGTCTCCATCGGTTAATTGTGTCAACCATAATTTGTGCAATCTTGAGTGAGAATTATCATCCCCCTTATCTAGTGTTAATTATCTTCTCATGAGGGTGCGGACATAGATGTATAGATATCTATCTAGTGTGATTGCCTCTCACAACACTATAAGCACTACTTTGCCCCTTTAAACTAGGACCTCTATAGTCCGGAGCAACATCTGCAATGTCATTGTGTTCTTGAAATCCCTCATGACCACTCATGGCTCTTTGATCAGAAGATAAAAAAGCCTATACATGTCCTCAACTATCAGTATTACCTCCCTTGCCAGTAGATGGAAGGTGGTCTTCTCTAATCTCCATATCTCCACCAATGTCATCATCATAGTTGTTTGCATCTAAATCTAGAGGGTCCATGCCAATACCCTAGGTCAATCTATTATAAGACCTCCCACTTGTTGTCCACAAAGTCCTCATGAGCCTCAATACCATAGACCTCTACTCCCATACCTAATGAGAATCTATGCTCCACTACATCATCACAATCACTTGTTAGTCTTCATTTTAACTTAACCAAACTACTTTTCTTTTCCAAATTAGCAATTTCACTGATCTATTTAGTAGATCTTCTTTTTCAAAAAGCACATATGCTTCCCTATCTCCACTTCCACCCTTTTATCCTCTTGACCCCTTTGACCACATTGGCTGATCTATGTATCTACCAATCTATTCCTCCATCTTGCCCATTTTGACTAGCAGATCTATGACTACTATCATTCCTTTTTAGTTTTCTAGTGGAATCCTCTATTTTTCCCATTTGTTTCTATTCCCTTTCTTATTTTGTCATATATACAAAAATGCTAATTTCACTTTTACCCAACCGATGACTTCTTCACATCCATCACTTTTTTGGTGGATCCACCCTTTTTTGGATGCATCTATCGGTTTATGTTCCCCCCTCATAAAATTCTTCAAATCCATCGTGTTGTTTTAGCAGATCCACCTATTTTGGGTCGCATTCGTCAGTTCACCCTAAGCCCTTTTGATAAATTCATTGAATCTACCCTTTCTTGGGTGTATATGTGCACTCCTCATCCTTTTCCCTATTGTAAGATTGACAAACTTGCATATTTTTCTTTCCATACATGAATCTGTTAGACTTGATCTGACAAATTTGCCAAAATTTGTCCTATTCTAGGCATTAATGCATCAAACTAAAAGTATAATAAGGGTACAACCATATCTACCCCAGGTCTATTGGCAAATGTTTTCATTGATGTCAACTAGAGCAGGTTGCAAAAGAGATGAGAAGCATGAATATTGGATTGTAAAGTGAAAAAGTGTTGATTTTATATCTTTTAGAGTTGGCATTATGTTCTACATTGACCTCATAGTGTGTTGGATCCATCGGGTTTAATCCATGTTTGTTGCAGGTCAAAAAATATTGATAATCTCTACTATGGAAGGTTTTTAGTGAGAAATCATTCTTGTCTCATTGACATGTATCCTTATCAATGAGACATAGTCTATCGCCAAGACCCTTTTTTCTTTTATCGACCTTTACATGTTATATCAACAGCTTCCTTTTTTTTAGCATGACCAGGTTGTTGTCTTGGCAACAGATCTTGCATTTTAGTGTAGGTTGGTCTTTTGACAAGACTCATTTTTTTCTTTTGGTGGCATGTGAAGCTTTATCGAAATATCCACCTCGATTGGACCCACTTAACCCCTTGTCTTCTTGCATCATGTTGGACACCATTTATTGGCTCATCCTTGCCATAGTCAGTTTGTGTGGGGCCCTCATTGGCATGGTGGTACATGTCTCTACAGTGGGACACTATCGGGTCTAGTTCGCTCCACGTGTCCATAGGAATTCAGTTAGTTGTCATTGTCTGCTCCAACTGAGTAGTGAGCTAGTAGTGTGGGGCCCATAGCTATGTGGTGGCAAAAACTTTTTTGCCATGACTTTAGGTTTCGATGTAACCCAAATTTCCTCCTATCGGCTCGTTGGAGTTACACCGAAACAATCCACTTTTGGTGTGACGGGTGCTATGTCTTGGTGACAAGATATGATTTTCGATGTAACATGGCACTTTTCCATGACACAAAATAGGCCTTAAAGACCATGGATGTTATAGTGATAGAATTAATTTTCATTGTGATGCACATAGTGTTTGGATGAAATACTCCAAAGTTTGAAATCGGCCAAAATAATAGACTTTCTTTTCACAAGTGCAAGCTGATAGGTGAACAATCCACATGGATAGGTTGACCATGTTTGACCCAATGACATGGAAAGAGAATCTAACCATGCAGAGGGTATGGAGAAAATAAATTTCTATTTGGGTGTAAGGAGGACTTTGCTTGCAGGGATGGTTTTTATAAATACTCCAATTGAAGTAGTTTGTAGTGAAATCGTCAATACTATTGGATGAAACAACAAGACAATTGCATTTAATGAAGAACCATTTTATGATGGTTGAGTGGCTCCAGATAGATCAAAAGATCTTCAATCAACAAAATCTCATGGTAGATATCTCTAGTCGAAATGACATCAAGGTAGATGAGAAGATGACGATTACTAATTATAGTAATATGTACTCAGAGATGGATCCAAGACTGAAAGATGGAGCAATTAATAATGGCAGCTAAGGACAGGTTTCTTAGAAGCTCGAGAAGACAAGTTTGATTGAATTTTTGGAGGGAAAGTTTGGAGTGTAAATGTGATGAATCTAAGTGTGCAAAACAAGTAGTTGGATTGAATAAGGAGGAATGTGTGTAAAGTAGTCGGGATTGATTGGAGAATAGGGCAAGAACAAAGAAGGGACTGAAGTGTGTTTGTAAAGGTAGAGTGAGAAGAAAAGAAAATATACAATAAGTAACACAAGAGAGAGAGAGGGGGGACAAATATTAGAGATAGAAGAATAGAGGTAGATAATAGTTGAGATCTGATTGGAGGAGAGAAGTAATAGCAGCAAACAAAGTGTTGTGCCTAAAAGAGACAAGTCTATCATAGTCACAGTGAGTTACAAAATTCATTTGTAATAAGGTATCAAATTGTGTTTGATTATCAATTCTATGTATATCATTTGAGTGGGTGCTTAGAGAAGGGGTAGGTGCTCCTTGAGTAGGTTCTCTAAATATCAGGGGTTGGTGCTCCTTTAGGTGGGTACCCATAAACATTTGTAATCAATTATTTCTTTATGAGGCTGGATTGGAGTAGTAGACTCTAGTAGCTATTGTCACTAAGGTTTTTCCCCATAGTGGGTTTTCCTCATATACTTTGTGTTTTGCCTGTGTGTGTGTGTGTGCCTTTAATCTCTTTGCATCATTATTGTTTTCACAATTTGACTTAAAGTTTTAAAGATTCACTGATTCACTCCCCCTCTTAGTGACCTAATTGTGATCCTTTAGGGTCTAGCTATCATCATCTCACCATGCTCCTCAATATGTCCACCTAGTGCCTCAATCCTCCTGATGCAGTCATTTTTGCTCGTGCTATTTTTTCTCTCTAATTAACTCTAATTGTCTTAATTAAGGGTGAAAATGAGGACAATTTTTTGAATGTTTCCTTATATAGGGTACCGTGCAACCCTAATTTTCTCCCCATTTCTTCCTCTGGAATTCATTTTTCATCCTATTCGCACCCAACTTCTTCTTTTTTCTTCTTCTTGCTTTCTATCTCTTCTACTTATCCCCTTCAAAACCTTTTCCTTTTTTCCCCTTCATCTATCATTTTTGTCCCCTTTTTTTTAGATGCCACCCAAGCCCCTTCTCTCTCTTCTCATCCACCCTCTCAAGGGGGTATCCATCCCACCTAATCTCACTTTATGCTCTTTTTGTCTATGACATGTCTTCTTGTAAGTGGTCTTTTATATTTTCTTTGAAATGATGTTATTCTAACTTCATCTCGAAGAGGAGAAAAATGTAGACACCTAAATTTGATCATAATTATTTGATCAAATTAATTCTTATAATTCCCTCTTGCTACAAACCTAGTCACTAATTAAATCATTAATTTATTTAATTACATCCCCTTTTCCTCTACAACCTTAGCCAAATTAATTCAATTAATATGGCTAGGTAACCTTTTGATCTAGCTTGATTAAATAAAGTTGGTATTTATTTAATCAAATATCTCATTTTTCTCTTTTCTTCCAAGATGACATAATTTAAATCATAACCCCCCATTAAATTAAATAAACCTCCTTATTTATTTAATTTAATCTTCTTTTCCACTTGGAATAGATTGAAAATTTTAATCCCCTCCACTCATTCTCTCTCCACCCATCACATTCTCCTACATTTGTCACTTGTCTCCTAATCCATGATTATCTTCATAATCATTCACCTTAATCATGTGCACATCCCTAATTACAAGGATTATCCTCTCAAAGTCAATCCATGTCCACCTCATCCTTAAATGTTGAGTACCATCCTTTACACCTTTTTCCTCTCCAAGGAATAAAAAATTCCTTTATTCCCCTCTCCCAAGTACCTATGAGTATGGGGAGAAAAAATTCCTTTATCACAAATCTTCCTTTCACTCTTCTCCCAACCACCTAGTCCTCTCATGTCCTCACTAGTTGACACTTGTCAGCTTCACATTGAGTGTGAGGACCTCAAGACATATCCTCTCTTGTATATTAATTTTTGATCCTAGTCCTTCATTCCAAAACTCCTACACTTAAGCAAAAACACTTTCTCATTCATCCATTATGCAAGGCAAGACACTTTAATCCTTTTGAGAACTCACACTATCATCAAGAAACCTTGAGAAAATTTGTAGCCTCATACTATTATGCTGCCAATTTTTTTAGCACACATCTAATCAAGAATCAAAGGACACATCATTGCATCAAAGGGAAGGTTTAATTGATAGTCCTGATACTTAAAGATAAGTACAGATGCCAAGCTAATAAGATGAGAGTGGGTGATGAATCATACAAACTTAATCTTCCATAAAAACAACAGATTCAACCTCAGTAACATATACTTCAGCAATATAACTAAAACTGCTAAACATGCAAACTCAAAAGCATATAAACATCATAACACTCATAACACCAGATTTAACGTGGAAACCCAAATAGGGAAAAACCACTGTGGGATTTCGGAGCCACTAAGAAATATACTCTTCTAGAGTATGCTCGGTTAAAAGCAAATCCTGTTAAAGATTACAAACACATTGCTAGATGTGACCTGGTTAACGGATTTACCTCATATCTATTAGGATCTTCACCTTATTAGAAGTGACCTTGTTAAAGGATTTCAAACACTCAATCAAAATGTCACCTTGCTAGAGGGTTTTACAAATAAGACTGTTAAGTCCACTTGGTTAAGAGATTTTCTGTCACTTCAAAAAATAACAGTAATAAAAATCTATCTGCAACTTCACATCTAAAATGCTAAAGCAGATTCTTATTTGCTCAATACAATAGGACTAATCTTGTCCATCTGTTCGGCTCTATACTTTGTTATTCATACAGGTCTTCAAGCTTCTATGCTTGGTAATCACTATGTAGTATCCCTATGCATACACTTGCCCGCATACATTGTTTATCAATAGTTCCTTATTTATAAACAATTCACCAACTACTTAATCTCCTTGATCACATTTCCCATGATCAATCATAGCCATCAAATCTTCAAACTTTGACCAGGTTCAATGTATCCTTTGACCTGAAAACATTTTGCCTTGCCTTGGAACTTGCATACATTTCTTGGAACTTGTGCTAGGGTATTGCGGTTCAATCCGAGCTATAGATCTTCCTGCCAATTTTCCTTTGCCATAGATTCTTTAACATACTTCATGCACAACATACCAATCATTTAATCATAGCCAGCTCATCAGCTTCCTTCATTAAATAATGCTTTTATTCGTTCAATGCATTATGTTACTATTCAGTTGCAACTTGGTAAATACTAAACTTCACTCAGTAGACATTCTTCCTTCATTAACCGATAGCAATAACCTTAGGGTTTACCGACTAGGTTCTTTGCACGGTAACATAGTATAGTATTAACCTTACAATCAATAACATATGTATGATATCCAAAGAATCTAAACATCATGATCTCATCATTGTCTAACTTGGTAATAGTTTCCCATTGAATAACTTATTCCTCCCCTTATTCATCAGATTCTTTCTGTGTCTTTTACCAACATCTTTATACTCATCAAATCATACTAAATTAGAAAATCAATTTCTTGACATCAATGACAAAATAATAATATTAAGACAGTAAACATCCTTAATCAATTATATCCATAATCATCAACAACCTTCTCAATATCCTTATGCCAACAATCTCCCCCTTTGGCATTGATGGAAAAATCAATTAATTTGACCTAATTGATTCAGATTGTTGTGAGATTTTGAAATGCTGAAATGATCTCCCCCTATCATCAGTCTTCTCCCCCATACATTAGTATCCAGTTCTTTTCTCTAGTCTTCTCCCCCTTTGACAACAATTCCAAAAATTAAAGACTAAAACATAATTTCTTCCTGTATGAAGTGATTTCCTGTTGTTATGTGTCAACTTAGTCTCGGTCTGAGCATTTTGTCTTCAATTCTTGTTCCCTATATTTTTTCCTGCACACCTCTAGAAAACATCCTAAAGTGTGTAAATCAACATCAACTCCTAAAAGATATTCTGTAGAGTCATGGAATTGATGCTTTCACCGAACTTAGTCAGTGAGTAGAAGATACGGGTAGGACCCCTAACTTACTTCTGAGATACTCAAAAGTGTCCCTTGGCAGTGGCTTGGTGAAGATATCTGCTATTTGTTCCTTTGTGCTGACATACTCCAACACCACTTTCTTCTCTTGAGCTTCTTCTCTAAGATAATGATATTTGATAGAGATGTGCTTTGTCTTAGAGTGCATAACAAGATTCTTTGAAATGTTAATGGCACTAGTATTGTCACAGAATATAGTTACTAGCTTGGCAACTTTCTCATTTATACCTTTCAACAATTGTTTGATCCATGCTATGTTGGTACAATTCAATGTTGCAGCAATGTATTCAACTTCTATTGTTGACTATGAAACACATCCTTGTTTCTTGCTAAGCCAACTTACTAGTCTTTCTCCTAAAAAGAAAGCTCTTCCACTTGTGCTTTTCCTATCATCAATGTTGCCTGCCCAATCAACATCAGTATAAAATTTTAAATCAAAATCATTTCTTTTCTGATATACTAAGCCATAATCTTCAGTGCCTTTCAAGTATTTGAAAATTCTCTTGATTGTTGTCATGCATGTTTCCTTAGGATCTACAGAGAATGTTGCAACTATACCTACTGCATGTGCTATGTCTGGCCTGCTATGAACAACATATTGTAGCTTTTCAATCATGGATCAGTAAAGTGTCTCATCAACAAATGCAAATTCATCATTCTTTGATAGTTTACAGTTGGTAGTCATAGGAGTACTTACTAGTTTTGAATCCTCCATTCCAATTTTTTTCAAGATTTCTTGTATGTACTTGGATTGAGAAATGAAAATCTCATTTTTCATTTGCGGTATCTGTAAACCTATAAAATACTTTATCTCACCGATTAATGACATCTCAAATTCTTTTCTCATTTCATTTCCAAAGTTCTTTCATAGAGTCATTTCCACAAAAGATAATATCATCAACAAATATGGCTAAGATCAGTATTCCATTTTCATCATTCTTCATGTACATGTTGTTGTTTTCACTTGTTCTTATAAAACCAATCTTGATTAAATAAGAGTGCAATCTTTCATACCATGCTCTAGGTGCTTGTTTCAGACCATATAAAGCTTTGTTCAATTTACATACCTAATCTTTATTCTTGTCTTCAACAAATCCTTCAGGTTGTTCAATAAAAACGTCTTCTTCTAATATACCATTCAGAAATGCAAATTTGACATCCATTTGATATACCTTGAAATTCTTGTAAGCAGCATACGCCAACAATGTTCTTACTCCTTCAAGTCTTGCCACAGGTGCAAAAGTCTCACCATAATCAATTCCTTCTTCTTGGGCATAACCTTTGCAAACTTGTCTTGCTTTGTTTTGAATGACCTCACATTTTTCATTCAACTTGCTTCTGAAAATCCACTTTGTACCAATTACATTTTTGTCCTTCAGTCTTGGGACCAGTGTCCATGTGTCATTCTTCTTGATTTGATCAATCTCTTTTGTCATAGCATTTATCCAATCTTCACTGTTAAATTCCTCTTTCACTATCCTCGGTTCAAATTCAGATATCAGACATGTGTTCTATCTCAGTTTGTTCCTTGTCATCACCGGATCATCCTTATCTCCTATAATCTGACTTGATGCATGATGTCTTCTGGCATACTTGGCTAATACTGGCTTGGTAGGCTCTATATGATCTTCTTCATCACTCGATAACTGGATATTCTTTTCATTTCCTTCTGCAGTTTTCTCGGTAGGACTTGTTGGTTGAACATAAACAAATTCATCATAATCTTATGGTTCTTTGGAGTTTCCTTCATCATTTCTCTCTATAAATTCATCAATTTTCACATTTGCACTTTCTACTATTTTGTTAGATGATTTGATCAGACATTTAAATGCTTTACTTCTAGAAGAATAACCAAGAAATGTTCCTTCTTCACTTTTCTAATCAAACTTGCAATTTCTATCATCCTTGTGTACACAACATCTACTTCCAAAGATTTTAAAATAACTCACATTAGGTTTCTTGTCATACTAGATTTCATATAGTGTCTTCAAAGTTCCTTTCTTCAGTTGTACTCAATTCAGGGTGTAAACTACTATGCTTATTGCTTCTCTCCAAAATGTTTGTGGCACTTTCTTTTCAATCATCAGGGTTCTAGCACAATCCACAATAGATCTGTTTCTTCTCTCAGCAATTCCATTTTGTTGTGGAGTTCTCGGTGTAGAGACTTATTTTTATACCATGATCATTGCAGAATAAGTTGAACTCATCAGATGTGAACTCTCCTCCTCTATCTGATCTAAGACATTTTAGTTGTCTTCCTGTTTCATTTTCAACTCTTTCCTTGTACCATTTAAACATTTGAAAAGCTTCTGATTTTTCTTTTAAAAACATTACTGACATCATCCTTGAGTAATCATCCACAAATAATATGAAATATTTATCACCATAATAACTTTGAAATTTCATAGGACCACAAAGATCAGTGTGCACAAGATCTAAAATTCCCTTAGAAGTGTAGGACTTACTTGTAAAGCTTGATCTTGTCATTTTACCCATTTGGCATCCTCAACACATAACATTTTCAGGTTTTTCAAGACTCGGTAGACCTCTTACTCAGTGCTTCTTGCTTATTTTGATCAAATTATCAAAATTTACATAACAAAATGTTTTATGCCATAACCAGGTATCATCTATCTTTGCATGCAAACATTTATTCCGAGTTGAGTCAAGGTGAAATGTGTTACCTTTTGTTTATGTCCCGGTAGCAGCTAACTTTCCATGCTTGTCATGAACTTTGACAATTCCTTTCTGAAATTCTATTCGGTATCCTGTATTGTTTAGTTGTGCTACACTCAACAAATTGTATTTCAAACCTTCAACCCAATAAACATCATTGCATCTTGCATTGTCAAGAATTGTTATAGATCCTTTACCTTTTACTGGACATGGTGCATCATTACCAAATCTTACATAGCCTCCATCATAATCGTCTAACATAAAAAACTTGTGTTTATCACCTATCATGTAATGTGAGCATCGACTATCTATGATCCAAGAATCATTAGTATTTATGTGAGATATTAGGGATTTTTCTTCATACCTTTCTTCATCTGATCCATCTTTGATAGCCACATAAACTACTTCCTCTGTATCAGTTCCATCTGAGTTATCATCATTGGATTCCTCATTGGCTATTAAGCATGACTTTCTATCTCTTCTTCTGAAGTCTCGGTATCCTTTGTAATGATTATCTTTCTGTCTATCATCTCGGTAATCTCTCTTTTTAGTAGAATCTTTGTCAGGATAGTTAGAAGCCATATGTCCTATCTTATCACAATTGAAACATTTCAAAGGTAATTTTCCTTTATACTTACCTTTGCCTCTCGGTAACCTTCTGGCTAATAGTGCTTCAAACTCTTCTTGCTTTCTGATTTCCTCATACAGTTTGTGTACTTCCTCCATGTTCTTGTGAAATCTTTCACTTGCTCCACTATGATCCCCTTTAGTGTACTTACTCATTCTATCATTGTAATCATCAGATTCATCTTTATTTACCGATGACCCACTGTTATCAAAGTTACTTAACTCAAATGCATGTAGCTTACCAATAATAGCATCTAAAGAAACTAGCATATTGCGTAGAGACCTCAATTCATTGATTGCAAAGACTCGGATTGCATAAGTTGGTAGAAGGGTTCTTAACAACTTACTTGTTATATCCTTTTCTTCAATAGTTCCACCTGCTCCTTTGATTTGATTGACAATCTCCTTTAGTCTTGTACTATACTGGGTTATGTTATCACCTTCATTCCTCCTCATAGATTCAAGTTGTCCTCTTAGACTATCCACTTTTGTTCTTTGAACATGTTCATCTCCACCATACACAGATATGAGCTTGTCCCACATTGCCTTTGTATCATTGCAGCCTTCTAGATCATTAAACTCTGAATCGATCAATGCAGATGTTATTTCAATCATTGCTTGAATATGTTCTTGCTTTGCCTTTATCTCCTCCATTGTCAATGGATAGGTACTCGATGTAATGAAATCATTCTCCAGATAATATACAACATATTCTCCAACTCCTGATAGGTGCAGCTTCATCCTTTTCTGCCATGTAGAGAAACTTGACTTGTTCAGCTTCGGTGCATCCCTGTTATACATCTTTGGATCTTTGCCTCAAGTACCTTTAAACTTTTTCTTCTAGAGTCCAAAGCTCTGATACCAATTGATAGTTCTGATACTTAAAGATAAGTATAGATGCCAAGGTAATAAGATGAGAGGGGGGGGGGGGTGAATCATACAAACTTAATCTTCCATAAAAACAACAGATTTAACCTCGGTAACATATACTTCAGCAATATAACCAAAACTGCTAAACATGCAAACTCAAAAGCATATAAACATCATAACACTCATAACACCATATTTAACGTGGAAACCCAAATAGGGAAAAACCACTGTGGGATTTCAAACCCACTAAGAAATATACTCTTCTAGAGTATGCTCGGTTAAAAGCAAATCCTATTAAAAATTACAAACACATTGCTAGATGTGACCCGGTTAAGGGATTTACCTCAGATCTATTAGGATCTTCACCTTGTTAGAAGTGACCTTTTTAAAGGATTTCAAACACTCAATCAGAATGTCACCTTGCTAGAGGGTTTTACAAATAAGACTGTTAAGTCCACTTGGTTAAGAGATTTTCTGTCACTTCAAAAAATAACAGTAATAAAAATCTATCTGCAACTTCACATCTAAAATGCTAAATCAGATTCTTATTTTCTCAATACAATAGGACTAATCTAGTCCATTTACTAGGCTTTATACTCTGTTATTCAAACAGGTCTTCAAGCTTTTGTGCTCGGTAATCACTATGTAGCATCCCTATGCATACACTTGCCCACATACATTGTTTATCAATAGTTCCTTATTTATAAACAATTCACCAACCGCTTAATCTCCTTGATCACATTTCCCATGATCAATCATAGCCATCAGATCTTCAAACTTTGACCAACTTCAATGTATCCCTCAATCTAAAAATGTTTTACCCTACCTTGGAACTTGCATACATGTCTTGGAACTTGTGCTAGGGTATTGCGGTTCAATCTGAGCTGTAGATCTTCCTGCCGATTTTCCTTTGCCATAGATTCTTTAACAAACTTCATGCACAACATACCAATCATTTAATCATAGCCAGCTCATTAGCTTCCTTCATTAAATAATGCTTTTATTCATTCAATGCATTTTGTTACTATTCGGTTGCAACTTGGTAAATACTAAACTTCACTCGGTAGACATTCTGCCTTCATTAACCGATAGCAATAACCTTAGGGTTTACCGACTAGGTTCTTTGCTCGGTAACATAGTATAGTATTAACCTTACAATCAATAACATATGTATGATATCAAAACAATCTAAACATCATGATCTCATCATTGTCTAACTCGGTAATAGTTGCTCACTGAATAACTTATTCCTCCCCTTATTCATCACATTATTTATGTGTCTTTTACTGACATCTTTATACTCATCAAATCATACTTCTTAAGATATGGAAACATCATACTGAATTAGAAAATCAATTTCTTGACATCAATGACAAAATAATAATATTAAGATAGTAAACATCCTTAATTAGTTATATCCATAATCATCAACAACCTTCTCAATATCCTTATGCCAACAATCTCTTATTGTCATAATTTTTTATCCTAGTCATTCATTCCAAAACTCCTACACTTAAGCAAAAACATTTTCTCATTCATCCATTATTCAAGGCAAGACACTTGAATCCTTTTGAGAACTCACACTATCATCAAGAAATCTTGAGAAAATTTGTAGCCTCATACTATTATGCTGCCAATTTTTTTAGCACACATCTAATCAAGAATCAAAGGATACATCATTGCATCAAAGGGAAGGTTTAATAGCACTTGTTTTTTTGCTTATCTCTTAGTTTTGTGTTGTTTTTCCTTTCTTTTATCCTATCTTGATGTTTTTTTGATTTGTGGTTTTTGGGTATTTTCATTATTGTTTATGCCCTTTGAAACTAGCATTTTGGCATACACACATGCATATGAGATCATTCCATCTAAATGAATATGCGTTATTGGTCTCAATTCCCCTTGGTACAATGAAATTTTCACCTACCTTTGCAATAAAACCCTTCCATCTAACCTTTTCAACAATTAATGACATACCTTGATCTACGAAACTTCCCACTAGGATATCATAGTTGACACCCTTCATCGATGAGGTCTCAATGGTACCCTTCTCAGATGTTTAGAGAATGAGGAAGCTCAAATGACATTAAATTAAGTCCGTGAAGCTATATGTGGGGCTCACTCTATTGGTCCAACCATAGCCAAGAAACTTATGAGGATTGATGATACATATCAGTTTATAAAGAAACACAAGCAGTGTTAGATTCATGGAGACCTAATACATGCACCAACATAAGAACTTAAACCGGCTGCCACACCATGGCCCTTTTGTCAATGGAGACTCAGTCTCATGGAAAATATTCACCCTCCATCCTCCAATGGCCATAAATTCATAATCATAGCCACTGAGTATTTCACAAAGTAGATTGAGGTCATCCCCCTCACCCAAGTCACTAGTAAGAAGATTGCAACTAACATCCTCAATTATATCATTTTTTGATTTACTGTTCCCCTTTTCATGATCACAAATAATGGGAATCCCTTCAAAAATCAGGATGTTTGTGAGCTTTGTAACTGATTCCATATCCACTATCACTTTTTCACTCCATAATACCCCCAAGGTAATGGTCAAGTTGAGGCATCGAACAAAACTATTCTTAAAAAGACAGTCGATGATGTTGGCCACAATTGGCATATTCAACTCAATCCCACACTTTGAGTCTATCACACAAGTGTCTGCACCCATACTAGATCTACCCCTTATTCACTTGTCTATGGAATTGAATCTATCTTGTCCATTAAGGTCAAGTGATGAAGACTATAGGGTCTCTCACTTGCAAGATTTGGAATTTTTATATGAGCATCGACAAAATGCATTTAATCACTTGAAAGCATATAAACAATGCACTAGCCATAGTTACAATTACAAGGTGAAACCTTGTACATTTGAAGTAGGTAACTTGGTCCTAAGAAAAAACCCCAAAAATCAGTAGAATGGAGAGAAAAGGGACAAGTTTGAACCAAATTGGCTTGGACCTTATATCATCACAGTAATTTATGGCTTATGTGCATATTAGCTATCAACGTCAAAAGGAGATCCATTGGATGATCCTATCAACAACATTCACCTTCATAGGTTCTACACATAGCTTTTTAGGGAATCCTATTGAAAAGTACAAAAAAAAAGTAAAAATACAAAAAAAATATAAAAAATACAAAATTATCACTTTGGTTAAAACCTGGCAAACATGCACCTTTTGACACAAAAAATATGAAAAAATTAAAAAATAAAGAAATAAATTTGTCCTTCAGGACTCAATGTCACCATTCATAATAAATCCTTTCCACTTTTCCCTTCACCCATAACAAATTAGGTCCTATCTATAACAGGGGGCATATCTTGAACCTAGTGATGGAAGTGGATCTTTCGCATCACATGTTGTGAGGAGAATTATCTTTTCACTCCTTCTTTCCATGCAAAATCCACAATAAAAAAATATTTATCTCCAATAAAGTATTGATTTCATTGAGTAAGTTAGTTTTAGATGAGATAGAGGCAGTATCAAACTTTCAACAAATCAATCTTTTTGGCAGACTTAGAGGTCACAACAAGTTCTTTCGCACTATTTGTGATGCTAAAAATATGGTAAATGATAGAAGGAATACACATATAATGAGACAATAAAATGTAATTGAAAAACTTAATTAAAAACTAGATTAGAAATGCAAACCATAAGCCTTCCTTGAAATGTCCCATTTTCCTCTATCCTTGAGGACCTTGAAGGTGTTGGATTGATGGGCTCTCAGTGAAGAAATGACCTCCAAAGTGGCAAATCAAGAGTTGAGTAGCTATTTGATCATGATTGACTATGTAGATGATATGAAATGCATGATTTAAGAAACTAGATTAACATGCTATGATTAATTCAAAAGATAATTACTAGATGATTGAAATGAAAATTGCCTATAGTAATGATGCTAAAGCTATGAATGCAAGGGATCCTCTTTTCTCCAAATTGGGGGATATTTATAGGAATTCCAAGGCCAAAGCTGAGGTGGAAGGAATCGACGGTCCAGATCTGATCTGAAGATATCAAGGGCCAAGATTGAGGAATTTGGAGAAGAGGTTGGAGGAAGGGACACTTGTCATCTCTGTGATTACAAGTGTCAAGGAGCCTTGCTCATGAAAGGGCAACTATCCAAGGGAGGAGACATGTGGTAAAAGTGCCATGTGTCTCAAGGAGAGAATATCCACACCATGGGAGGTTAGGATAAGGAGGTTAGAATGTGCAAGATAGGATAGGGTTAGTTAGACCCAAGATTAGGTGGAATGGGCTAGGTTAGGGGATGGTTAGGTTAGGTGGTTAAAAGTTAGGAGCCATGTGCTCATTTGAATTTATAAATTCAAATAATTGAAAAATGATAATTAATCTCAATAAACTTGAGTTTGTTAATCTTAATTAGGGATTAGAAGAATTGATTTATATGGGGGGACATTATTAATTAATCAAAGGGGGATATGAAATGAACTATATAAATAAATCATGTAGATTTATTTACTAGTAGATGAATAGAGAAATCAATTAAATTGCTTGTGAATTCAATTAATTGGGAAGGGGAATTAATCAAATAACTGATGAAATGAACTATATAAATAAATCATGTAGATTTATTTACTAGTAGATGAATAGAGAAATCCATTAATTTGCTTGTGAATTCAATTAATTGGGAAGGGGAATTAATCAAATAACTACGTATTTAATTAACTATCTTCAAACCATTTTTAGGTGTATACATTTTGCCCCTCTTTGAAGCAATGTGTGATGACACATTGGTTCAAAGAAAACTCAATTGAGGACATTGCTAATATTCATTTCACTAGGATGCAGATTCGATCTTGATTTGATGTGGATTTGGTTTCGATATGATACTGATTTGATTTTGAGATGATAAATCTCGATATGATGTGGATTCAATCTTTGAGGTGATAAATCTTGATATGATGCCCCAAATGCTGATTGATAGATATTGATGCGAGGATGCCCCCTCGGGAGATGAATCAAATAATTTTTGAATGTTTTTGAAGTTTTCACGATTTGTTGATTTTTTTTAAATTTTATTTTTATTTTTAGATTTTTAATGATTTTCCAATTTTTAGAGATTTTCAGAGTCAATCCGATTCATTTCCCGATAAGAAATTTGAAAACGCTGCCCTGCCAGGTTGATTAGTTGATTAAATGATTAAAAATCAGTGGAATAAAAATCCCACTTAAATGTCCCATTGTGAGTTTAAAAAGGTGAATTCCGTTTACCACTCCTCATTTGTGCACTTTAGCTGTTTGAGAAAAAAATTGCTTTGGAGGAAAGAATGGTCATCTTGTACCACTAGCATAGGTTCGAGTGAGTTTGGCGATATGAGCGTCCTCCGACATATGGTCCACTGGTACGTACTTCGAGAAAAGCCAGCTTTGTTAATTTTTAGTTGATTTTTGAAAAATTTAGCTACTTGCATAAAAAAATCATTTTTTATTGTTTTTGCTAGATGGGTTGGGGAAAAAATTACATTTTGAGATGGGTTTTTTGATTTACAAAATGGGTTCATAGGATTTTTTGTTAGGTCCCGGAGACAACTGAGAGGGGGGGGGGGGGGAGGTGAATCAATTGTCAATTAAATTCAAACCAAAAACAACTTAACCAACTTAATGCTTAATACCGGTAAACCAGTTCAATATGTTGGTAGACAGTTTTAACAGTTAATTGCTATACCAGTAAGGATTAGTGCATGAAACATAAACACAAAGTCATCCACAACACATAGCACCAATATTTGTACATGGAAACCCTGTAAGGGGAAAAACCATGGTGGGAAACCTTACCCACAATCAGATGATACTACTACAGATAGTAAGTGTACATAAATTGGGGTTTGCACATGCAGAAAGGCCAAGCGCCTAGAGCTCACTGCTCAATCACAAAATGGGAGTCGCACTGACTATAGTTGGATGGTTAAATCTAATAAGAATGTACTACATAAATAGAATCTTCATATGTTGAATTCAGTACTAGTGTAGTTCTGATTGTCTTCACAAAAACCCTCCTTCAATCTTCAAATGATGTCTGCGTGTATAGCTCTACTTATCCTCGCATCTATCTTCACACAATCCTTTTTCGCATTCCACATCTAGTCTTACAAATAAGATCTTACATTTATACCATAACCTAAGACCAATTTTAGTAGGTCGGCTCTACAATATATTACAATAAAAGCATTTTACAAACAATACAATATCTGATGCAATAACTGATTGAACATGTCGGCTTAATGCATTTACAACAATAATTAATCATCTCCATAGCGTGCCATGCTGATCTAGAAAAGATAAACTTGCCGGTGTAACCCTGGACCTATTTGTTGGTAACAACAAATATGCAAATATGAATATATCAATAAACAAAACTCTAGGACAAGATGTCCAAATGATGTCTTCGACATTACCAAGTGTTCTCCATATCATTCCAAGTGTCAGTTATCATTATATCTTGTCGGTGTACCAGATATCGGTGACTGTGCATGAGTCTCTTGTTTGCCGGTGAATGTTGTTGATTCTCCAAAGTGCCAGAGTTTTAGTAGGTGTTGACATCAATGACAAAACCATACCAAAATACCAACATTTTTTGAAAATTTTCAATTCGCGTCACAAATTTTTTTTATTATGTAGATAAATCTCACCTATTTTTCAAAAAAAATTATTTAAATCTCGCTTGTTTTTGAAATTTTTTTATTTAAATCTCGCTTGTTTTTAATTTTTTTTTTTTTAATTGCCATTTTGGAAGGGGGCGCGGTGGAGCCTTAACGGCGGCCACCGCTTTGGGCGCCACCACGAGGGAGGGGGGGCAACTTCTTTTTTCTTTTTTTTTTTTATTTTTTCGATTTTGATTTTTTATTTTTTTATTTTTTTTATTTTTCAATTTTTTGACGATTTGATTTGATTTTGATGATGAGGTTTTGATTTTTTTTGACGATTTTTTTTTTTTTGCATTTTTTCGATTATTTGATTTGGGTGATTTTGAAAAATGAATTGATTTGTCGATTTGTGCCATTTTTAGAATTGGTTTGATAAAGAGGTTGGGTTTGCTATCAATTTGATTTGATTTTTGATTTTTACAGGGTAAGATTTGTTTAGCTATCTAATTGATAAAATTAGATGCCCCTGATTGATAAATTTGATGATCAATTTTGATTATCTCGATGCACGTGTGAGGGGTGAACTCACAAAGCTGGTTCCCACTTTTTGGTACGTCCTAATTTTTGCTGAAATCATACTTTTTTAAGAAAATAGAATGATTTAAGCTTTAAGAGGTCCCATTTTAAGTAATTAATTGAAGAGAGTTAAATCAAAGGCTCTTAGATCAAAATTTCTTGGATAGAACCTCTTTACTTCTAAATCATACTTGCAATGGAGTCTCCTTTGCATCTATCAAATGTTGATAAAAAACCAATTTTACATTAGCTTTTGGGGAGTCAAATTAATTCATTTAAAAGTTTTTTTTTAAATTATTTATTCCTTATTATAAGCTTTCCAAATAGTATAACTTTTAATATATTTAATCGCATTAATATATTTTTATTTTATTTCTTATGAATGTAGGTTTTTCACCGAACATGAACTTCTTTGTTCAATGCATTGGGAAAAATAGTAAACTAATTCAAAAAAAATTTGAAAAATATCTATGCACTAGGTATTGATGTTTTGTTTCTAACAAAAAAAAGAAAATTGAATTTTGATATATATAGAACAAGTTATGTGTTCAAACGTACACCTATATCTAAATTATAATTAGTCGAACTTCAAAACTTAATAAAATGAAAAATATTCAACATATCACTATCAAACCAACTGCATGCCCTGGGTATTGATATTACAAACCAAAATTAAAAAGAATTAAGTTTTTATCATTTATAGAAAAAAAAAATATGTGTTTTGGGATACACATCACTCTTAAAAAATGTTGTTTGCTGTAAAAAATTACTTTTGAGGGAGATGGAAAAATCAATAAAATTTTATTCAAACAAATTTGAAAAAAATAAATTTAGAATCTACAAACAAGATGTTAAAAATCACTAGTTTATATCATCTTCAAATTCTTAACGGGTTAAAAGTTATAGGTGTCGGAAAGTGAAGGCTTTCTTCAAAATATTCATATAAGTGTCAAAGTTGGTCAAAAAGTGGGAACCAGTATTGTGAGTTCACCCTGAGATGAGATAGGATTGATAATGACCTCATGATAAATGAGTGTCATTGATAAGGGCCCAATGAGATTTGATAAAAATCTCAATAGAGCAAGATAGACCGATAGATAGATAAATCAAGAAACTGATATGATGAGATGATTTGATTGCAGGAGCACTTTACTGTTCTCCAGTCTCGGGAGCGCTTCTCGAAGACATGGATGTTGATACCCCATCTTAGCCAAGCTGAGCAAGACCACATTGGTAGGTGTGGTTTATCTTCCCTTCTTGACATGCCTTGGCCCTTGATAAACTAGCGATTATTGACAGCCTTAGTAGAGCATTGGCATAGCGAGCACAACACTTTTCATTTGCTGATGGATGAGATGATGGTGACACCCAAGGATGTCTACCAGATATTATGCATCCCTGTGATGGGTGAGCTAGTGTATTACAATCTTAGTGAGTGGGGTGGGATAGATGCACTTTGTCAAGTGTTCGAGGATGATGAGATAGGTGGATATGACATTCCGTGGCAGGAGATGCTAGAGCTAGGATATGCCACATTACCTACTATGCTTGCTGAATTCATTGGAGGTTTCCTTTGTCCTGATCATAGGTCAAAAGGATTATCTGTTGGATGGGCCGTCTTCTTGAGAAGATGGTGACACAGGGGACCCGATTCGCATGTGGGTCATGCATGCTAGCGCACTTGTATTATGACCTGAACCGAGTTGTGTACCAGAGATCAGCTGCATTATCAGCAGGGGTGATTGTGCTTCAGATATGGGCCTAGGAGCACCTACCTATCACATGACCATTGGCTGATAGAGATAGACCTATAGGCAGGGCTTATGCTGATGAGTATCTAGGTATCATTATCTAGTGAAAGCTAGGAAAATTAGACTACTGGCGATGGACCTTGGATGATTTGGATACTGTGATATGGAAACCATATAGGGATTCTGAGATTTGGCCTGAGGATGCAGTGGACATGTCATATGTATTCATGATGCAATATCTGATTGGATCGACACCCTATGTCATCGTGCGATTCCCTTGTATGAGGGTGTTGAGACAGTATGGTAGGATATAGGGGATACCACAGGGTACAACTCATTATGCTCATTGAAGATTGGATGTGGCTACTTGAAGGCCTTCTATTTCATATGACCAGGCATGTGTAGAGTATTGATCATTGGGGCTTTTGGATTGGCATGACCAAGTGTGATGGATAGCGGGATGACACATGAGTATGACATGCATTATATTGTACACAATTTTTTGAGGCTGACACATCTGATGAGCCAGAGCCAGTTTTAGATGAGGATGATGAGAGGCTATGACGCAGAGCTCCTGGATGATGGAAGGATGGTGGGGGGGGAGGAGGTGGAGACAAAGATGATAGTAGAGATGGAGATGGATATGGAGGAGATGCAGGAGATCATGGTGTTGGAGATGATGATGGGGGAGATGGTTGATTAGTGGTTGTGGCAGCAAAAGGCACACCAAGAGCTAGCAGTTCTATATCTACCAGAGATGCATATACAGATTGGATGGCCCCAATGGTCAGATGTAGGAGATTAGGTCTAGGGGATCAAGGGCATCAGGTCCCAGAGTAGGAGGTTCCCTCGATTGAGAAGGTATCTATGATAGTATCATGGGCTAAACAGCCACAGGTAGAGGCACCTTGATGAATCCTCATTAGGATGTTGTCTCATCAGCAACAAGCTCAGATTATGAACTTACAAGCTTAGGTTTAATAGCTAGAGAGTCGATTCAGATGGCTTCTCTCATAGTCGAGAGAGACACAGCTAGGGATAGGTGTCAGTGGGCTGAGGCATAGGTACGGTTGTCAGGAGAGTCTATTTCAGGGAAGATTGCCCTAAAGATGATGCGCCAGGGGATCCAAGAGGCTGATTATTATAGGACCTTATACTTTACTATTGTTCCTACTGATCGGAGGGCTCCAAGATTTTCACAGCTGAGCAGGAGATCAGGACAGAGCCAACTAAGAGTCAAGGAGTGACAGGGCCACTTCAGAGAGCTCCCTTAGGTGGGGACTCAAGTACAAGGGTAGCAGTTGGTGCTACTATACATGCCGCATCAGGACAGAGTTCCGCTCTGCATCCTAGTGGTCACACTGATATGGGACATTCATCTATTCATGTACACACCTTTTTATGATGAGATATTGATGATTCCCATGATGTATATTTGTGATGTATCTCATATATTTGTGATATCATTGTAACTTGGACATTGATCTTGTTTTGATGATATGATATGCAATCGATCCTATTCACTCTACATGACCTATGAGATGATGGATGCATTCTATTTGATATATGATTATGTTGTGCAGTTACTTTTATGATGTATGCTTGGCATATACTTTAATTTCTATACATTTATGAATTCTAGATAATGGATATATGATGATGTAGTATTTACATGATGTATGCAAATGCAAATATGTATGGTGATGCTTATAAGTGCTATGTGATGTATGTGCAATGCAATGCTTTCTATGTTTATGATGTTTTTATGATTTTCTCATGCATGTTAATATGAGATGGATGCAATGTAATGCAATGGTGCTACTTTTTATGATTTGAGATTAGATGAATTCCATGCAATGACTAACTAAATGAATGAATGATTTGATGCTTTATATGAATGATGCCTTAGTATGCAATGGTTACATGAGATGAACTAACTTATCATGCAGAATGAATGAATTGATTATTTTTTCTATTGTCCAATGTATTTAATCACATAATAAGAGAGATAACACCATGTTAGTCTTTGGCCTTTGAAAAGATGAGCTTATGATCCCATGTAGAATGAAATGCAAATCTACTTTAAAATGCAAATGCAAAAATGAAATGCAATGCATTGATCAGACCGGTCAAGGAGTAATTGCTTTGTTTCATCATTGGGCCTTTAAAATGTGGGAAGTGATTGCAAACATCAATGGTATAATTGAACTGTGATGACCTGAGCACTAATTTCTTGGGTTTTGATATTGCAAGCTAGCACAAACATCAAGGTATAATTGAACAAAGATGACCTGAGTGTTGCTTGCGTAAAACAGGCAATATTAACCATTTCTATATGCAAGTCCAAAATGTCTTCCATGATACTCCGATGATCATGTCTTGAGAAAACTTTGCACATATTAATGATTAATTTACAGATAGTAGACAAGAAAAATATCATGTTCCTTCCTTGTTCCTCTAGTCAAAGACATCCTGGAGTTACTCAAAAATCATGATAGCGAAAATCAAAATAAAATAGTTGAACCATTATTGCTAAAGTGTTAAAATCATGAGTCAAGATATATCATCCATTGATATGTGTTTTGTCATGCTTAGATTGATATGTGATAGTTAATGGTTGACAATGTGATCTTATGTTCAACGTTGGATGTGTCTCAATTTTTCGCTCGACCAGTGTTGTCTAATTGTTGTTCTACTTGTTTGATTAAGCTCAAAATGATAGAAACTTTTTGCCCCCAGCCTAGAAAAACAAACCTTTATTATGATATATACAATGATCCAGACCATGATGAGAAATCACTTGGGATGTCTACGTATGTACAAAGGCTTTATGATGGATATGAACAATGCTGAAAGAAAAGAATGCAAGCGGAAGAATGCATGAACCAATAGATGGAAGAGCTAGCTAATAGATAGTGCCTGTTTGCTAGGTTTTCACCATCTGTTTTTATTGCACTTTTTCTCACATTTGATTTTTATTTTTATTTTTTTCTCATTGTTTTTCACTATTTTTGTACTTTCTGCTTTTTCACTTTTTTTGGATTTTTTACTTTTTCACTATTTTTGGATTTTCCTGCTTTTTCACTATTTTTTGATTTTCTTCTTTTTCAGACATAAAACTTCTTCAGATGCATTCTATTGATGGGTTCCTCGAGCTAATACCCATCTTGTGTTGATAGCCAATATGCTCTTGGCCCAAATACTATTGTGACCACAAACGAACCTAACCAGTTTGGTTCAAATTTTCCTTTCTTTTCTCGATCTGATTGGTTTCGTGGATTTTCCTTTAGTACTAGTTCCCCAACTTGAAAGACTTGTGGTTTGACCCTGTGATTATAACTCTGACACATTCTTTGTTGGTATACCTTTAAATGATCAAAGGTATTTTGTCTTTGTTCATGGATCAATTCTAACTCTTGCAGTCTAGATACTCATTGTTCTTCATCTGGGATAAGACCTTTTAATGATACTCGTAGAGAAGGTATTTCTACTTCTATTGGGAGTATTGCTTCCAATCCATAAACAAGAGAGAAATGTGTGGCACCTGTTGGCGTGTGAATACTAGTACAATAGGCCCATAGACTAGGGTTCAATTGAATATGCCAATCTCTGCCAACATCATTCACTATCTTTTTGAGGATTTTCAAAATAGTTTTGTTTGATGCTTTTGCTTGCCCATTCCCTTGTGGATAGTAGGGTGTGGAAAATCTATGTTGGATCTTGCATTTCTCACATAGTTCTTGTACATCTTGAGTCTTTAATGATCATGCATTATTAGTGATAATGGTCATGGGTATTCCATAGCGACATATGATGTAGTTCAAGATAAATGCAGCAATTTAATTTCCTGTGATATTTGTGAGAGGTACTGCCTCAATCCATTTTGCAAAATATTATGTAGCTACAAGGATGAATTTGTGACCATTAGATGAAGAAGGATTTATTTTTCCTACTAGATCAAGACCCCATTGGCAGAAAGACCAAGATGTTGCCAAAGCATGAAAGTTCTTGTGCTGGTGCACGAATCAAATTCCCATGGATCTGACATTGTTTGCATGTTCTAGCTATCTAAAAAGAATATCATTCCATAGTTGGCCAATAATAGCCCAAGCATATGAGTTTTTTCAAAATGGTAAGACCACTTGAATGAGTGCCACAAATGCCATTATGGACTTCATTTAAGGCCTTCTCAGATTCTTCTTGTTTGAGACATCTTAAAAGAGTACCGTCTAGACCTCGTTTAAACAAGGTATCCATGACAAGAGTATAAAGGGAGGATTGGCAAATAAAGTTTCTCTTTTGATTTTTTGATAAATCGAGAGGTAGGGTGTTATCTTTTAGGTATGTATAAGTTTGGCCATAGTGGGAGGAATCATACCCAACAAGGTGATAGATAGTTTGGGAATTGAGACAATTATGAGCAGGGCAAAACAACTCTTCCACCAGGAATTCATAATGCTCTTGATTTTCCTGTGTCTGAAGTAGAGAAGCAAGTGTTGCCATGGCATCTGCTGCTTTGTTGTCATTTCTTGAAATATAATGAAAATTTATTTCAACAAAGTATTTCTTGATATCATCTACCATCTTTTTGTATGGCATTATCTTTTCATCTTTTGTTTGATAATCGTCCTTGATTTGATTGATGACAAGCTGAGAGTCTCCAAAGACCTGTCGCTGTGTAATATTCCACTCTATAGCCATTTTGATACCTGTAACCAAAGCTTCATATGTTGTTGTATTGTTGGTGCATGGGAAGCTTAATTTGTACACTTTTGGAATTCTATGACCTTGTGGTGTGATGAATAGTATGCTTGCTCCCGATCCATGTTGTGTTCCATTATTGATGCTTTCTCCTGGACTAATATCTGGGTGATGTATTATAAGATTTGGATCCAACCCTAGAATGTCTGCATATGACCATCTTTTGATTTGCCTCCTTTTGAAGAGTTCCAAATATTTTTTCCTTACTAGTTCTATTAGAGAAGTTATTGGATATAGATCAGTTGTGCTAATGTTAACTCCCTCTATCGGTTCTATTAGGATAGATGACCTCTCTTGATAAAATTCAGGTAAGGTGTCAAATCTCCCATCTTCCGGTGTCTCAAGGAGGTTTTCATTGTTAGATGCATCCTTTCTTTTTACTTTTTATCGGTCTAATGTTGCCAGTAAATGATTTTCAGCATTAAACCTGATATGGTTTTTTTTATTTTCAATTTTGTGACTAGGAGATTTGGCACCCACTTGACTCGAAGATATGTTAGTGAAATTCCTGGTGGAAGTTGTTGTGGGTTCAATTGCATTAAGATATAAGGATATGGCAGGTTCATTAGGAAAGGTATCAATGGTGGTATGTCTTTCATTTTCCCATTCCATAAGTTTAGGATGGATTAAGGGTAAAGGATCCTTAGGGTGAATTGTTTCAAAGATATTAGGGGTCATGATAGAGATGTCAAAGCTTTCAATATGCATTTCTATGTCTAGAATGATACTCTCATTAGAATGACCTCGCACAAGTAGCTCCTGATTGTCCTCAATTAAGTCCAAGTCAACTGAATGTGATCCTGATTCAAGTGGGATAGTTCCTAACATTTGTGGTGCATATGCATGAGCTAGATCGACATCTACATCTACTTCTTCCCTTTCAATTTCAATTTTCTCTTGTTTGTTAGTCCATGATAGTGAATATTCTCCATTCCCTCGATCTCTTAGCTGCATTTTTTTTCCATGCTTGACAGAATTGAGGCAAATGATTGTTCCTTGGATTGTGTGCTTGAAGATGCTGCCTCTCTATTATGTGGAACAATGACCTCCTAAGCTGGTTTTAGATTACTACAACACTACAATGGATTTGAGTCTGTTGAGATTGTTATTTCTTGCCCATTGTATGAAAATTTCAGGCACTGATGACATGTTGATGGAAAATCCTATATGTCATGTATCCATGGTCTTCCCAAGAGTATGTTGTATGGTAAGTCCAAGTCTAGAACTTGGCATGATGTCTCTTTCTGCAAAGGTCCCACTCTGATGAGTAATATCATAATTCCTTTAGAAGAATGCTCTTCCTCATCATATGTTTTGAATGTGATTTTTTTCAAGGGATTAACTACATCTTCTGAATAACCTAGAGCACAGACAAGACTCAATGAGAAAATGTTTAAGTTAGATTCACCATCTATTAGGACACGTTTAACGAGCATTCTATGAATGAGGACTTCAATTTGCAAGGGAGCATTATGGGGATGTTATGAGGAATCAATGCTTGGACATGAAGGAGATGGGATTTGAATATGATCCTCTGGAATATATTTGATGATCATTATGGATATCCCTTAGGGAACTTCATCCTTGGGTGTATTGTTTGTTGAGGATGCTATAGAAGGTTCTTGCAAGTTTTTAATAGGTGTAGGAATAGATGTCTTTGGAGAGTTAATTTCCTTGTGGGGGGATGAGCCATTGCTAGACATAGGTGCATGATTTTGATCTTCCTCAGCAAAATCCCTTAGGGATCTCTTTAACAGTTTCATAAAAGAGCCACCTTTCTTTGGCTATGCATTTGAGTCCTTGTGAGGTTTTGACATAGTTGGATTTTGATTTTGGACTTGTTTAATTGCTTTGATAGGTTGACTTGCTATGTCTTCTTCTTGTATTTTTCTTTGGTGTGCCATGTTTCTATGATCTTAGCTATTTCGAATGTTTTTGTTTCTGTTGCAAGGATTCGATTGTCTAAAAGGTGTTTTGATAAGTGACCAACTATCAAGGTAGGTATGATAGAGTGATATGACATGAAAAGATAATTCAAGTATTTGTAGATTTGTAAGTTTTTCGATCTTAGTTTTGGAGTGCATATTTTGTGATTTTTGAATGACCAAGTTCAATAAGAATGATATATCCTATGATAAAGAATGAGCTTATTCTGATCAAGCGTTGTAGTTTCGTTATTAAAGGATGATAGATCTTGATGAGAAACTATGTTTGGACGATCAGTTTATCAAAGAAAATGTGATGTTGCACTTTAAGGTGTTAGATCTTTAAACTTGTTTGAGGTGAAAACTTCAAAACCTTTGTGTGTCTTCCTCTTGAATCTATTTTGATAGAAGATAACCTGATTGAATGACCCAAGAAGATGACCTAGTCTCTATGTTTGGCTATTTGAGAAATGGGTTGTTTTTGTTTTTTGATTTTGATGCAGTTTACCAGAAACGCTGATAAAATGACCAAGAACTCTGCTAAACTGACCAAAAACACTGAGAAATAGACCAGAAATGCTGCTATACTGACCAGAAATGCTGACAGATAGACCAGAAACACTGACAAAATGACCAAGAACTTTGTTCTGCAATACAATGACTCTAAAGTTCAAATAATGATGTGTAGACTTAGAAAATTAAGTGTTTGAACTTAGGAGATTGTAATTTTAATCCAACTTTTTTATTTTCAGACTCAGAGAACTGATATTTAGACCTAAAAAGTACAAACTAGGAGATCTAATGCTAAAACATGAGAAATTTGACATTCAACTCACAAGAGTTGTTGATTGGGCCAAGGGAGTTGACCTTTAGACCAAGAGAACTACTATTTAGACTAAGAACTCTATTGTTTAGACCAAGAACTCTGTTGTTTAGACCAGGAACTTTGTTGTGCTCAACCTTGGAGAGTTAATATTGAAATATGAGAAAATCAACATTCACACCAAGAGAGCTGATGTTTGGACTAAAAATGTGACTGTTTGGACCGTAAGTGCGACTGTTTGGACTAACAAAGCTAATCTTTGGACTGTGAATGTGACTGTTTGGATTGTAGGTGCAACTATTTGAACTGAAAGAGCTAATCTATTGTGAAACTTGTAAATTTGACGATTTGAAGTTTGATTTTTTCAATGTTTATTGTATTTCAATGGATGAGATCTTGACTTGACTTACAAACACAGAAATCAGATTGTATTTTTGTCCCAAAGGACACATAAAGTGTATGTTCAAGAAGATTTAAAGAAAGCCCAAGTTTTCACGAGTTTTGAACAATTGAAAACACATCAACTAGTCTATCCTAAGGAGATTGGCTTCATTATTAGTTCCTAGCCACAACTTGGTACCCTGTCAGCTCACACAACCTTGTCACCCCCTAAAGGGTGCCCGTGTTTTTGCCTTTGCAAGAGCTAGTGGAGTCCCATTATGAGCCTAGCAACAAGGTCTCAAAAGGGGAGTTTGCACATATGCTCAAGAGGGACATATGGTGAGTATCTTGAGGAGAGATTATTCCTCCTCCATGCACTAAGAATTTAATAATGTTCGAAGGTAAACCAGGTAGCTTCTAATTTAATTGGAACTAGTAAGGGATCCATTCGGTGCATTAGGGTATAAACTCAATTAAGAGGTCTCCCAGCCTTGAAAACCAAGGTTTGATATACCCGAAGGTACGGAGGAGAGCTATTCCCGAGCACTGTCGTTGACTTGATTTTTATCAAATTACGTTTATATTATAGTGGGTTGGAGTACTTGGTGTTAGCCATTCCCACTTGGGTCTTTCCCCTCTCACCGACCTTAATGGCTTAGAGTTATTAGATCCTCGGGAGGGTAGGCCCACTAAAGATATGCACTATTGAATGCAAAGGATGAGTCTAGCTTTTTGAACACCTAAGAAAGGTGAGAGGATACTCGCCTATCATCAAAACACATAAGACATATTTGTTCATTTCCATTGTAATTAGTCTATGTGCCTAATTTATCAAAAATAAGTGCAAAATCTCGTGGCTGCAAACAAAGTTAGTAGTTTATATTGCATTCTTTGATGGAGAAATAGTTTATGACGCTAGTCTTTCATAGCGAAATAAGTACCTGCAAAACCAACAATTTGCAAATTAGGTTCGGGAAAGTGACAGTCCAGAAGCAGAAGTGAGGAACACAACATACAATATTTGAAAAAATAATAAAAAACTAAAAACACCATCAAATTGACCAAGAATGCCATCATATGTGTCAAGAACGTAGCCAAATGGACCCAAAATGCTACTTTGCACACCAAAAAGGGTGTTCTGCACACCATAAACGTTGTCAAACAGACTGAAAACACTGACAAATGTGCCAAAAATGCTACAATACATACCAGAAACACTAAATTACAAACTTAAAGTGCTAAAGCATAGAAAAACATAAAAATAGAGTTGAGGAATCTCCCATAAATGCCATTTGAGGTGTCAGAACACTACAAAAGAGGCCAAGAACATGATTTGGGAGCCCAAGAGAACTAATCTGCACTCCGAAACTTCAAAAGAGCTAATCAACCTATCAATGAAATTTCTTGCAAGAAAACTTGTTAAACATCAAAGGGGCTAGGCCCCACGGTGGGTGCCAATTAATGTGATGCTAAAAATGTGGTAAATGATAGAAGGCATACACATATAATGAGACAATAAAATGTAATTGAAAAGCTTAATTAAAAACTAGATTAGAAATGTAAACCATAAGCCTTCCTTGAAATGTCCCATTTTCCTCTATTATTGAGGACCTTGAAGGTGTCGGATTGATGGGCTCTCAGCGGAGCAATGATGTCCAAAGTGGCAACTCAAGAGTTGAGTAGCTATTTGATCATGATTGACTATGGATATGATATGAAATGCATGATTTAAGAAACTAGATTAACATGCTATGATTAATCCAAAAGCTAATTACTGGATGATTGAAATGAAAATTTCCTATAGTAATGATGCTAAAGCTATGAATGCAAGGGATCCTTATTGCTCCAAAATGGGGGATATTTATAGGAATTCCAAGGCTAAAGCTAAGGTGGCAGGAATCGATGGTCCAGATTTGATCTGAAGAAATCAAGGGCCAAGATTGAGGAAGCTGGAGAAGAGGTTGGAGGAAGGGACTCTTGTCATCTCTGTGGTGACAAGTGTCAAGGAGCCTTTCTCATGAGAGGGCAAGTGTCCAAGGGAGGATACATGTGGCAAAAGTGCCATGTGTCTCAAGGAGAGAATATCCACACCATGGGAGGTTAGGATAAGGAGGTTAGAATGTGCAAGATAGGATAGGGTTAGTTAGACCCAGGATTAGGTGGAATGGGTTAGGTTAGGAGATGGTTAGGTTAGGTGGTTAAAATTTAGGAGCCATGCACTCATTTGAATTTAGAAATTCAAATAATTGGAAAATGATAATTAATCTCAACAAAGTTGAGTTTGTTAATCTTAATTAGGGATTAGAAGAATTGATTTATATGGGGGACATCAATTAATTTAGAATTAATTAGTCAAAGGGGGATATGCAATGAACTATATAAATAAATCATGTAGATTTATTTACTAGTAGATGAATAGAGAAATCAATTAAATTGCTTGTGAATTCAATCAATTGGGAAGGGACTTAATCAAATAACTGATGAAATGAACTATATAAATAAATCATGTAGATTTATTTACTAGTAGATGAATAGAGAAATCCATTAAATTGCTTGTGAATTCAATTAATTGGGAAGGGGAATTAATCAAATAACTATGTATTTAATTAACTATCTTCAGACCATTTTTAGGTGTATACACTATCTGTCCTTTATCAAGATGAAAACATTATGACCAGATCAAACATGTTAACATATGTGGCAAGAAACACTTATGATGAAGATTTCAATATTTGTGGAGTCAAGTCTTTGATTTTCTTTTCAATTGGATCTTTTGTGGTGTCATGTTTCCTGTGCTTCTCAAGGATGTCTATGGACTAGAGTGGTCGAAATGGGGCATGATCACCTAGTTTGCTTCTTGTGGATTGTCTCTTAGTAACACTATGGCTCATCCAAGGATATGAGGACACTATGAGTCTAGGGTGAATAGGGGAATTCCTTATTTGTGACCATTTGATCTCCATGAAAATGATACAATGGCTATCTAGGTCAAACCTTTATTTGGATGGTCACAACATATTTTCTATAATAAGCTCAATAATGATAACGCACAAGAAGCTCATTTCACCTCCATATCTTCTACCTTTTGTTGCTAAATCTTTCCATCTCTCTTTGTCCCATGTAGCCACGTATCATCTAACTGGGTATAATGGCACACCAAAAATAAAGCATGCATACATCATGCATCATCACATAGTTAGTTCAACATATCATCATAATCTCATTTTCATACATATACATCTTGTATTCATTAAGTTAGCACATAATCATCGTAAATGCATCCATCGATAGCATATTAATATCATGGCATCATCATAATCTAGGACATGCATCATAATCATGCTAATGGAATATAAATCATCATGTCATAAATAAGTGCATCACATAAGAATCATTACATAGGTCATATTGCATCATGCATATATAAGCATACATCATAGTTGCATCATAGAAATCATCTCATCATAGAGTAAGTGCATAAAATCACATCGCATAACTACATCATCATGATAGAATATCATACGAATCATATAGAATCATAAACATGCATAACATAAGAATAATAAGTACACATCAAACTCATCATGCATCATCACATAAGCATATAATCACTAGGAATAGGTCCAATCTTATATATATATATATATATTAAAAATAATAAGTGTCATGATATAATGATGTCAATGTCTCTAAAATGGCTACAAAATCACTCATCAGTGTCTCTATCATCATACAATAATTGATTACAAGTACAAAATGGATCTTCATAGAGCTATAATGAGCTCCCACCCTCTTACCTCTTGATGGTCTATGTGGATGTTGAGTGAAGAACCTGCCCCTGTTGATCTTGTCATTTTCCCTTCTCTAGGAGGCCCCATAACCCCTACACTATATGATGTTTGTCATCATCCTTAGCTCTTCACCTCAAACATCATCACATAAATACCTTCTCTTTGGCTAGCTAGCATAGTAGACTCATATAGGTTCTACTAGTATGTTATCTCCTAGGTGGCTCTGTAGACATAATCCATCCTTGAGACAACATTGCCCTGACTCATGGCTTGAGTACTCTTTATGGCCATCTTTTCCCTATCGTATCTCTCGATCTTTGCATAGCTCTCATCTGTAACTGATTGGATCTACTATTTGAGTGATGAAATATACCCTGCCTAGAGCTACTCATTGCCCTCCAAAATCTGTAACTAGGCTCTCATGGCCCCAAAATCGGCTAGCTTATCCTATCCCCAGATGTCTCCTCCCTTGGGCTACTCATAATGGCCCTCCCAATCACATCCCTAACTTGCAACCTATCCTCCCTATCCTTTATCCTCTCCCTCAGCTTGGAGAGGCACATCATATACCTATGTCATTGGTACCTATCCTTGTCCCTATCCATATATATCATGTCTTTGTATGTATATGGGTGGCACCTGTACACTTGGCACCTATATAATCCCTCCTCTCCTCTATGGTGGCCTAGGTGGCCATCCACCCCTCCTTTTCTCCCTCATTGTCCCCCTTTGAACTGTTGCTTCTCCCTCTCCTTCAACATCATCAAGATGGTCTCTCCCCATTTGGGTCATCCTCCAATCAAGGAATCAACTCTCCAATACCTGTCAGTCATGGAAATGGATGTGCTTTGAAATACGCCTCAATCAGGCCAATGATTATTTTAGTGGCTAATATTTGCCAATTAGCTATTTTTTGAAATTTGGGAATCAACATTTGGCTAATAAGTTCAACTTTTAAGGTGACCTGAATCGCCACATTTTTACAAATTTTTATTTTAGTGTTATTTAAATCGTCGGAGAATTTATTTTATTAATTTTTTTAACTCAAAGATTCAACACAATATTCGATACATGATTGGATAAAATTCACCAATATTTTATGATTTATTGTATAAATCTAAATTAATTTTCCAATATATCATAATTATTAGTTACTTTAGGGTTATATCAATCTTTAGTTGTCACCAGTGATTTTAAATATAATATAATGACCTTCATTGTATTCCATGAGCTAAATTGTACCTACAAGTTGTAATTCTTGTGGGGGTTGAAATTGCTTTTGAACTGTTGACCTCAATAAAAATCAAAGGTCTAAAAGAAATTTTTGGCCCCATGAGTATTACAAATTGTTGGTACATTTTATCTCACAATTTAATACAAAGAGGTCTATTAGATTCATAGTGGCTTCACTAGCTAGGCAATATTATATCATGTGCATTCATATTGGGGGGTTTAATATCCCAAAAATGAGGGTGCAATATATTTCCTATCGGGGAAAATAGGGAGGTTTTTAATTTTGACTATGAAAAAATACAATATTTGGTAAAAATAGGGGGGCTTTTAATTCGGGCTGTGTATTGGGAGGGGCTGACAAAAAAGGAGTTTAGGGCTTGATATTTTTTGAAAATAGATGGATTCTTTAGTATGCCATGAATGCTCATGCTATAACCCAGGTTCACTAAGTGAAGCTTCCATGATTAGATTATTTTAAATTAATGGTAGAAACTAAATAAAGTACAGTCTACACCTTAAACTCATTAATTATTTCCACCTCTAGGCCTCTAGTTTTCTATAAAAAACTATTTTTTTCGGATGAAAGGATTTGCAATAGTAATTAATGCATATTCTTATTATTTTCTAAGATACGCCAATATTTTCTACCAAAAAAAATGATATAAAAAACTTGCCAATAAAATTAATATTTTTCTTTAAAAAAGGAAAGATTCACCAATAAAAATTATTATTATTATTTTTTAAAATTAAATATTCACCAAGATTTTATACAATTTTTTGAGAGGGGGTTTCTTAAAGTTATCACTGAATTAGGCATCATCCCTGCATCCACTACATCAAGCCTCGGATCCCATGGCACAAGAGTCAAAGCATGGAACTCTACAATGATAACCTCATATGATAACCATGGTCCCCATCAAGGTATCTCCCATTTGGTCTATGTAAACTCTAGAAATCCTAAGGGTTGTCCCTGTATTTGGCTGAACTGTCTAGATACCCTATTAGAGAGGTGTCTCGCTATGATATATGGTGGTTTTTGTTAGAATTCTGACAAAAAGGGCATTATGCTCTGACAAGAATGGTGCACCTGCAACGAAAATTTTTGTCGCAGGTAGAACATTCCCATTGGAGAATAGTACCCTTTTTGTCAAAATTCTGACAACAAATGCAAGGAAGCTCCGATGGGAATGTTGTACTTGTGACAAAAAATTTCATTGCAGGTGCACCATTCTTGTCGGAGCATAATGCCCTCTTTTGTCAAAATTCCAACAACAAATGCAAGGAAGCTCCGATGAGAGTGTTGTGCCTGCGACAAAATATTTTGTCACAATACAACACTCTCATCGGGGCCTATGTTGGGCATGTCCATCGGATTTCTGACGAATAGGCTATATTTTTAAAAAAAAAATTCCCATCAGGGAATATAAAGAATTTAAAATATGGAATATGATTTGATAAGATTTCTCAAATATTGAACTTCCCCTATATAACTCTTTACCTCAATGACTATAAGTTTACACTATCTGGATAGCCTTTTGCACCTACCCCGATCTTATATGTTATTTCGATAGGGTCTGCATCATTACAACCTACCCCTAGATGTGTGTCGGGATAGCTATACTCTATTGGGATTACAATATATTACTATTTCGCCTTTAGTGACTATTCTGATAGGCATCTCATTGTTTGCATTCGACATAACTATGTCAATAGCCATGTTCAATACCAACTTATTAGATTGGGTTGGCTATCCCGATATATACATATAATGTTACTTAATGAGGGTTATTTTGCTTATCTTTCTTAGGTCTATCAGGGATTATTATTATATGATTTTAGTTATAGTATGTGAGGTCTTGTATTGAGTTAAAGAAAACTTTTGTAGCTTCAACCTTTCACTTATGCCAAATAAAAATTCTTGGTGATGACTGACATGCTATGGGTATTAGGTATTGTTACTAGATTTTGGGTATCAATAGTAGGATATAAAAATGAGGATGATGCCCCCTTAGAGGGTACTCGACAAAAAAAAAACATGAGTGGTCTTACAATGATTTAGGGTTAAAGGGGTATAAGGTTTAGTTGAATGAGAACATGATTGTATCGTAGCAGCAATATGAATAAATATTTGATAGTCTCAAAGTCTCATAGACCTACAATACACAATCAAAATAGTAACATCATTTAAGAAAAAGGACAATTCATAGTTATATAGACTATCAAGAGTATCGGTCACAACATAATGCAACCATTGTCACAAAATGTCAAAGATCAAGCTACATTTTTTAGTTTAAAGCCTCAAGATAGATCCAAGATAAGAATTAAAGTAAATAAGAGGTGTATGAGCAACTATGGTAGTTAGGAAGGAAAAAACACAAGACAATGTATATCATCATAGAATCTAGTCATATGATAAAGGCATTAGGGACAGATTTCAACATCAATGAAGAAAATGCCTTATCAAGGGACAATGATATTCATAAGATTGAAAGTAGTCACTAGGATGAAAAGGTGACCCTTGGAGTTACCAACTGAGTTGAACATCTAGTGAATGTGATGGAACTCATTCCTAAACAAGATAGACTGAAACCTAAGATTGAACCTAATATCACCTTTACCCAAAGTGGTAACTCAAAGCATACACCTCATGGACCAATATACATTACTGCTATAACTAATGACAAACCCACATGTAGGGTTCTTATTGATCCACTACGTATGGTTAATATGAATACAAAAGAATATCTTTTTCACATATGCATTATATCAAGATAATTATGATAAATTTGAAGTCTTGATTAAGGTGCATGATAGTTTCACTTGTCCCACCATTGGTTCCATCACCCTCAAATAAAATTGAATTTAAAATCTTAGATGTTCCTTTTACCATTATTTCTACCTTAGACCAATTTCATGTGAAGTCGGCTCATTTTTTAAGGCAGTGCCCTATGTAGTCCATTAAAATGTTGAAGTTCTCAGTTGAAGGAAAAGCATAAACTATATTTCATAGTATTTTCTAGTCCTTATTTACACATGGCATTCTTGTATTTGTATCTTTATTCTTCTATATGTTGTATACATGTCGTGTTGTATATTTGCTTTTGTGTTATCTTTTGGTGATGATGCAAAGCATTGATGCTTTTTGGTCTCTTCCATGTTGACCTAAAAGGACCATTTTCTCCTCATGCATTCTTCCTCTATTAGTTTTCATCATCAAAGTTCAAGTATCCATGAACAAAAGATTCAAGAAGAAGCCTCAAGATTATAGGAGAGATCTAAGCAAAAAAACATGAAGGAATACAAATTGTAAAGTGACTGATTTTGTGTCTTAGAATGCTAAAGACAACAAGATTGGAGTTGTTTGTGTGGATATAAGAGTGAAAATGAACTTGAAAGGTTTGAGGAAGGTAGTAATGGGTTAGTGCAGACCCTTCCCAAGGAATTGTGGGCCTTCGTGGATCAGATTGACCATTATTAATATGATTGTCCTAAATTGAGCCTATGACTGTCCTAAAAGATTAGTGGACTAATATCTTATGAATAAGATACAAAGAGTGGGTTTGATGAGTGGAAAATGATTGGGAAAGGTGTGTGGAGACCTTTAGTGACCCTTGAGGGTGCTAGAAAGTCCTAGTGGAAGGAGAGGACCCCATTTGTCATGACTGTCCTAAAGACAATAAACCTACAATAAATGTTGTTGAGTCCCTTAGGGTGGATGGGGGAGTGTAGAAAGGTGGTTTGGTCAAGAAAGAAGAGTCTTCAAGGGGGTTTTGTATGTGTTTTAGAGAATTCTTATGCATTGTGAGTTGGTATTTGATGAAGAGAAGGAGTCTTATTTAAGGGGTAGTCCTAGTTGAGTAACAATGTGAAGTTCAAGGGTGTTTGTGAGTTGTAGAACAAGATTGTGGGTTCAAGAAGGTTAGATATGTGTGGATGGATGTGTGAGTGTGGTTGATATTTCTCCCAAATAAACTCAACCAATTAGGGAGATATTTCTCCAAACTCACCTATTCAAACAAGGTGATTACCCTTCCCAAACTTCAAGAGCCCTCACAAGGCCACTCACACAAGGATACCTCCTAAAGGACTCCTAATTCCTAATCTATGATCTCATACTTAGACAACTATTTGGTGTATTTGGTGACTGCCCTTTTAAAAATTTAAATGAATATTTTCCTATGTAATCAGCAATATGAATATAAACAACAAAATATTAATCAAGACCTTACCTTTGATGGTCTCCATTAAGTAACTTCTTGTGTTGTTGTTCGTGTTGGCTCTGTTGGACCCTTCAATTAAGATTCAATACATATTATTCAATAAGATTATTAGAGGATGATAATCAAATATTGAAAAGTGTGTTACCTTATTGAGCTTCTCTTTGTTTTAAGAATAGTTTAATAATCTCTACTTAACAGGGCCAACCATGTGAAGGTGGAATCTCATTTGGCCCACCCCCCCACTAACATCATTCTAAATTCCCCATTAACATATAACATTCATGAATTCTTTCATCCATTAATAAAATATAACATTACATTCATTAACACATAAAATTCATTCATTAACAAATAATACGACTACAATCATTTTTATTTTTTTTAAACTAAGTAAAGACTAAGTGTTGCATCGTTTTCTTCATCATTTTTCCCCTCTTTAATTATTGTGCCCTCTACTCATGATCTTAATGTATGCCTAGTATTTTACTCATGACGAGGATGATGAATACTAAGAGGGAGGGGGGTGAATTAGTATACCCAAAAACTTTACCAAACACTTAAGCAATTTTATTGCAAACTGGTATAGCCCTTTAAACAGTAAATCGGTTAATACACTAACAAGACAAATAGCAAATAAAGCATTCACCCACAATAACACAAGATATTTTTACATGGAAAGCCAAATGGGAAAAACCACGGTGAGTAAAACTCAAAAGTTTACTATCTATAGAATAGCAACCAGACCAGTTAAGGTCAAACTGGTTAAGGCCTTACAATGTTAGGAGATATGTCCTATTAAAGACTACCCTGTTAAAGGATTTCAGATCCACAACTGTGAACCACCTTGTTAGAGTATTTTGAATAGGATTAACTAAGCCTACCTGGTTAAGGGTTTCTCACTTGTCGAAGAGATTAGTAATAAACAAGTAAGTGATCTAGAAAGTAGCATAGAATGCTTGGTTAGATCCTTGATTGCACTCTGTTAATGCATTTCAGCATTACTTCAGTCTTCTATCCTTCGCACGTTCAATCTCTATTGCAAGATACCTTCTTGCAAAGACCTAATTTTCTTACACAACACTTCACACGCACAAAACCTTAGACATGATGTCCTCATATAGGAATCTGATTTCATGTCGGTCCAATGAGATTAGAATACAATTTTCTAGGTACAATGGATCTAGACACAATTTGTAACATGACACAGAATCACCACATCAGTGTCAGTGGATGATAACTCATCACACTTTACAAGTTTTCTGGTTAACAAAACACAGTATACCAATTACCGGCTTACAAACAAAGACTGGTAAACTGGAACATAGTGTTTTGACTAAAAAGATTGGCTACTACTTGGGGTCCTCATACTGCTTGAAGTCCTCGTACCGCTTTGATCAGTAAGTTCCTTCTGCAAACACCGATAGTCTTCAACAAACAAAGACTGTTCATACACTGGCATACAATACCGGTTTGAACAATGCATCACATAGTACCGGTTGAGAATAACTCATATAAAAAATAAGTGTGTGTCCATCAATGACAATCACAACTAAACATCATCAAAATGCCAACAATCTACCCCTTTGGCATTGATGGCAACACTTAGGAAATTTTGACATCTAAGTGCTTACAAAAAAAAAATGATGCCATAATCATATTACTCGTCCTAAGCATATACACTACTCCCTTTGCCAAAATTACAAGTATGTACTACTTCCATTTGCATAAAATTTTCACAATACCACTCCCCCTTTGCCAACAATGACAAAGTAATGCAAACAAAGATTTACCAAAAATATATTGCATAACATAAAAATAGAGTATATGTTTATGACAATAATGAGTAAAACTTTTCAAAAATGAATTTAAAGTTTTTCAAAAATTCCTTCATGTCTATAGACCAAGTATCTAAGAGTGAGGTAGCAATTTCACTCTGAGTCTTCATCTGGAATGATAATTCCTCCATGGCATCAATAGTGCTCAATTCTTGAGTGACAATAATGGCATCCATGTTCAGAAAGCACTTTTGAAGAATCTGCAACTTAGGTAACAAAACCAACTGAAGTTTCTACAGATCTTGAGTCCGCTTGCAAATCTTTGAATTAATCATGTCAATTTGTTGCCTTTGAGTCTGTACAATCTTCCCATACACTGTGAAGGAATCATATGGCCCTTTGAAGTTCTCTATATACTACTTTAACTTCGATTGGACTTGACCCTTCTTCTTCAAAGCATCATCACAGAATAGATCAGGCTGGTAGATTTTACTCAAAAGTTTCTATCCTTCAGTCATTGCCAGACTGATATCATCTCTCTGATGGATTAGCTTGGCTCTATCTTCATTAAATTGCTTCACCAGTGCAACTTTTAGTGACTTTGCATGCTTTTTCTCTGCAGTAGCTTGGGCAGTATCTTCCAGTGATTGTACTTGATCACCTACTACAGTGCATAGAAGATTCAAATGGGCTAGTGAGGAATTGGTATCGAAAAGATTAGTATCGGGGACTAAGGTTGAAAGAGTGTCAATAGCAAGTTGAATAAAATATTTTTCTTTCTTTCTTCTTAGTTCCTCCAATCTTTCTTGAGCAAGTTGAATACTTCTCAGGAGCTCATTTTCATCTACCGATTTGGTGAGATAGGCAAGAGTCAATTTATTGTGACCGGTGGGATCAACCTGTTTGGCTTGAACTTGATCTCCAGTTACCTTGGGAGTCTGTCCACCTTCCTTTGCTTTGATCTCCTCTTGTCTCTTCTTCTCCTACTCTTCTTTCTCCTTAGCCTCCTTCTCGGCCTTCTCTTTTTCCTCTTTCTCCTTCTCCAATTTCTCCTTCTCTGCCTTCTCCTTCTCCACTTTCTCCTTCTCCCCTTTCTCCTTCTCTGCTTTTTCCTTCTCCACTTTCTCCTTCTCCACTTTTTACTTCTCCATTTTCTCCTTCTCCACTTTCTATTTCTCTTCTTTTTATTTCTCAGCTTTCTCTTTCTCCACTTTTTCTTTCTCTATTTTCTCCTTCTCCGCTTTCTCTTTTTTTTCTTTCTATTTCTCCACTTTTTCTTTCTCTGCTTTCTCCTTTTTAGCTATCTCCTTACCAACTTTATCCTTATCTTCTTTCTCCTTCTCAGTTGCCTCTGGTTTAGTACCTTCAGCATCTAATGCATCCACATCAATTGGATCATTTTGCTCAACTATTCTTTCTCCCTTATCATTGAAGGTTTCATCCATTTTAGATTTTGATAGGTCAAGCTCTTGCTCAGCCTGTCGATTTGCTTCGGATACCTTATGCATCTTGACAACTTCTTTAGCCTGTAGATGAGTGTCTTTTTCTACTTCAGAGATTTTACCTCCAAGTAATTGAAGTCTTCTCTTTCTCATGAAAAATATGCCTTTGTACCGATCAAGAAGCTCAAATAATTCAGAATTGGAAGCATATGGAAAATATTGAGGAAAAATTTGCTCCCTAATTGTTTGCTCCTTTTCAATGACAATGTACCATTTATTATCCAAAGAATTATACAAAGAATTAGAAACAATAGGTTTGATATCAATTGGAGACCAATCATTATCACATAAATACTTAATAAGTTCTTTCTCTACCTCCTGCTTTTCAGTATTGCTAAGATCATAAAAATAATCTTTTAGATCATCAAGAATTTTCCTTCTAATGTTCTTCATAATCCTTTGATAATGTGCCATAGGCTTGTAAGAAGCAATGTGTATATTTACCAGTGCAGAGGTTGCAGGTACATTACCAGTTAGCTTGGTCTTCTTACCCAATATTTTAGCTTTCGATTCAGTGTCTTCTGAATCCTGTGCTCCATTCTTGGTTTTCTTCTTCCTCTCAAATACCTTTGGCAGAATAGCCTCTGGTTTCTTCTTGGCTGGTGACCTCTTGGTCACTTTAGGACTGGCATTAGATATAACCGGTGTCAATGCTGATGGCACAACTTTCCTCTTCTTTTGCTTTGGTACTTCGGGAGGATTAACTCTCTCAGAGTAGGTACTGGTCCTCTTCTTCTTTGGATCAAGTGGTGAAGAAAGTAGGGTAGAGGCATACCCAATGAGTATATCGTTCACCACTTCATAGCCCATAGGCTCAACTTCCTCTTTTCTAGGCTTAACCACTTCCATTATGCAATGATCCACTTTGATCGTGAAACAAATATCATCTCCATACTTCTTAACCAGGTCACCTGATAGCCTTGTTCTCTGGTTCATCTTTAATCTGAACTCATCAAAATACTTGTTCAAAATCTTTGAATAGGTAGATACCATTGCTTGCAAACTCTCCTTGATTTGTCTTGTAACCGATAGGTCACTTAACCATTGAACATCACCAACTCACAGAAAATACCCTTGAAAGTAGAAAAACAACCCGATAAGTAGTTGACTGAACTTGAACCTTAGTGCATTGTCCTCTTTGATGGATTTCAAATTCTCTATGATTTGTTTTTGCATGTAGGTACACAAGTTGTACTCTACATCTTCCTTAATCATTCGATAAGCAGCATTCACCGCAGCTGTAGGAACATAGTTAATTCTGCTTGTATAGAATACTCTATACCTAGTCACCATGCATGCATACTTCACCAAGTCATCCTCAATGGTGTTGACAGTCATTGCCTGCTTGGTGCTCACAAAACTAGTGAGCTCTGTCATTTTGGCTTTTGTGATCTTACGAAGAATAGGGACTTCTCCAATATTTCAAAAACCAATCATGACATGGATTGCCTCTAGTGTGATATCACAGGTTCACTCAAGATACATCTTGTCACCATGAACCCTACTAAGAATAATTTTTATATGATCTTTTGTGAATTCCTCGAGAAAATATATTGCATTATGGAATTTCTTCTTCTCGATCACGTTGTACTCTGGTTTAATCTTCTTATCTTTTCCATAGAACAAACTCAATTGGGAGTGAATCACTAGAGACCCTAGGTCTTCCAATTTGAAATCAATATAACCAAAAACATCCCCTTCGACAATGACTCCAATAGGAATATGAGATAGGGCATTGTAATTCAACTTCTTCCTAACAGATTCAGATGATTCCTCAAGTGTGGAAGAACTAGAAGAGACTTTGGATGTAGAAGCCATGTCTAAATAATTTTGAATGATAAGAGTGATTCAATGAAAAACACCTTTTCACTTTGAATTAGGGTTCACCGATGTCGAGCACAACACACTTATCCAGAAGCTTGTTTTACCACTTTGAACTCCACTCTGGATAACTTGAAATGACTACTGGGTCTTGCACAAGGTTTCTTTCTAGATTTCTTCGAATGTAAGATTGATCACTTTTGGTGTGCTGCTCAAGTTAGACAAATGCTTCTTCAAAAATAGTTAGTAAAAATGACTACAAGAATTGCCTTTATACATGCTCCTACCTACCATAATAAATGCATCACCATTAGGGTACAAACCTTAATTTTACCTTTTACCACTTCATTTCTTTTGTCATTCGACAGGTAACCAATACCGATAAAAGCACTTTACCGATATACTCTGGGGGCTAATAACATTGTTACTGATATGTTCCCCCTTAAGATTTTTGAAGCTCAATTTGCTGATTCAGGGGTCTCCACACTGGGTGCGGAAACTAGTACATCTTGTGGTTTCTCTTCAAATTTCTTTTCCCATATTTTATCCATATCGACTTGAACGGTTTCAGCATCAACCATTCCTTTACCTTTCTGGGTCGACTGGTTTGTCTTCCAATGGATTCTGTCTCAGTCTGCATGCTCAGGCAAGATGTCTCAATTTATGACAATGATAGCATACCATACCAGTTCTCTCCATGGTTCGATGTTCACCTTTCCATTCTTTCTTCTACATGTTACAACAATGTGACTGCTACCACGACAGATCACATAGGTTGCTCTCCAACCGTTTGTCGCTCCATAACCATTTGACCTATGGTCATAGGTTCTATACCGGTTTGGGTTCTAGTTCATGGGAGGTTCTTGGAGAACTCCTTTTGATCTCAGTGAATAACTTCCAGGGTTGTTCATAACCGACCTACACTCAAAATATCTATGCCCAAACTTTTTGCATGCATAACAATGACCATTAAATCTACCAATTTTAGCCTTGTGGTCATACACATTGTTTTGCATGTAAGGGAAATTATTATAAGTCTTGCTCCTACATATATTGGCAATATGTCCTTCCTTATGATAGTTATAGTATACAGGTTTGAACTTTGACTTACCTTTGCTTTTGCTTCTTTTCTCAAATATCGTTTTCTCTTTTCGTGCAACAATCTTGGATTTAGAGGATTCACCTTCCTCACATGCAGAGAAACCAAGTCTAGTGGTATCCTTTGATGGCTTCATTGATTCCAGCTTTTGGTCCAACTTTGCAGCACTCCAGTTGAACTTTACAAGTATCTCCTTCATCTCAACAAGTTCTTTGGAAATACCTTCATTGGTCTTCATTAGGGTTTCATTCTGAGAAATGGCTGCATTGAGTTATGCTTGCATTTCTTCTACCTCTTCCTTACCCTCTTGCAGATAAGCGGTAATGTTACCAATCTTTGGTTTTCCAGTTCCTGTCTCATCCTAATGGTTAGTCCTTCTAGTTCCCTCCTTAGATTAGTTTTGGACTCATTCAGTTTCTCCACTTCTTCGACTAGGGAATCCATGTCTGCTTCATCAGAAGAGTTATTTTCAATAATCTCCAGCATTTGCTCAACAAGTTCTCTTCTTTTGGCTAAAGAGGCTTTATACTTGACCTTGAGTTCATCATAGACTTTCTCAGATTCAGCCAGACGGTGAGTGAGTTCCCTCATGCTGTATTCCCCCATATCTCCTTTCAAGTGGCTTTGATACCAATTGATTAATACTGACGAGGGGTGAATTAGTATACCCAAATACTCTACCAAACACTTAAGCAATTTTACTGCAGACTGGTATATCCCTTTAAACAGTAAACCGGTTAATACACTAACAAGAAAAATAGAAAATAAAGCATTCACCCACAATAACACAATCACCATAACACAAGATATTTTGACGTGGAAACTCAAATAGGAAAAACCACAGTGAGTAAAACTCACAAGTCTACTATCTGTAGAATAGCAACCAAACCGGTTAAGGTCAGACCAGTTAAGGCCTTACAATGTTCTTCAATAGAATAGATCTTGTTAGGAATCCTGATCTCTATTAGGAGATAATTCTTGTTAAAGACTACCTTGTTAAAGGATTTCAGATCCACAACTGTGAACCACCTTGTTAGAGGATTTTGAATAGGCTTAACTAAGCCTACCCGGTTAAGCATTTCTAACTTGTCGAAGAGATTAGTAATGAACAAGTAAGTGACCTAGAAAGTAGCATAGAATGCTTGGTTAGATCCTTGATTTCACTATGTTAATGCATTGTAACATTACTTCAGTCTTCTATCCTTCACACGTTCAATCTCTATCGCAAGATACCTTCTTGCAAAGACCTAATCTTCTTACGCAACACTTCACATGCACAAAACCATAGACATGATGTCCTCATATAGGAATCTATTTTTATGTCAGTCCAATGAGATTAGAATACAATTTCTTAAGTACAATGCATCTAGACACAATTTTTAACATGACAAAGAATCACCGCAGTGGTGTCGGTGGATGATAACTCATCACACTTTACAAGTTTGCCAGTTAACAAAACATAGTATACTGATTACCGGTTTACAAAAAAAGATTGGTAACTAGAACACAGTGTTCCAATTAAAAATATTCGCTGTCGCTTGGGGTCCTCGTACCACTTGAAATCCTCATATTGCTTTAACCGGTAAGCTCCTTTTGCAAACACCAATAGTCTTCAACAAACAAAGACTATGCATACAATGGCATACAATACCAGTTTGAACAATACATCACATAGTACTGGTTGAGAATAACTCATATAACAAATAAGTGCATGTCCATCAATGACAATCACAACTAAACATCATCAAAATGCCAATAGAGGATGCCTAGGCAAAGGAGGGTCCGCTTCAATAACAAAGAAATGGGTTAAATTCATAAGATTTTGTATTATTGTTACAAGTATTTCATTATTTAAAAGAATATTACAGGGGTGATATTTACTTGATGGGGCCACATCATCTTCCTGATCATTTTGTCTAGCCTCATTCTCAACATGTTGAACACCCTCTAAATCCTCTGGAGTTGAAACACGAAAGGTTATATTAATCAATACACCAATTGCAATTAAAATTGTTAAAAGGAATAACAGTGGTCCTCTTTTACCTAATGGGGGAACATCACATTCCTAATGTTGTCTACCCTGATCATGCTCCACTTGTTCACCATGCTCTACATGCTCTAAAATAAAAACAAAAAATGTTACATTAATTACTACACCAATTTCAATTAAAAATGTTTAATTGTATTAATAATTACATAAAAAATTGTATAGTATATGAATACCTCCAGTACTAGGATGCACACCAAGACCTTCACCATGTGCAGGTTGTGTTCCACCCTTACCAGGCTACATTCGAATGCCATGTGCATTGTTATCATTGCTTACTTATTTAAAACAAATATAGTGACTTTATGTTGGAAATTAACATCAAATAGATTATTGCTCAAGTATTCAATTTTAAATAATTTTCATTTAGCCTATTTACCTGTGTGACAGATGCATCACAATCTTGTGTTTTCCCACTCAATTCTCTTAGGCATTTAGCCATAGATCCATAGCCTTGCTAGAAGGCAATTTTCATGTCATCTTCTATTGGTGCTCAATTGAATTTAGAGCCCTGCATTTTTTCTTAATATCATGAGTTTTGCTTCTATTGTTTGATTAAAAAAAATTGTTTACAATTTATATTTCGATGTGATATTTCATTTATTGATACTTACAATTCATGCGACAACTTTCATATAACCACCAAAGCCAATTTTGTGTTGCTCGTGCTTTTCTAGTCTTTCCTTAGTTGCCTTCGATGTGTTAGGAAGCCTATGAAAAGTTTGAAATATGTTATATTTTGTAAATATAAAGAGTAATTAGTGTTGGAATACAATAACACTGAGAAGGGGGGTGAATCAGTGTTCTATTAGATAGAGTAATTTTAACCTTATTAACAAATCCACTTATTCACCGGTATGCATAAAAGAAAGTAACAACAAGTAATATCAATGCAACCACATGAATCAACACCATAACATAGATATTTATATGTGGAAAACCTCAAAGAGGAAAAGCCATGGTGGGATTGGTGACCCACAATATCTATCCACTGGACAAATGAATAAATATTAAAAGAGGGGCCTGCACATGCAGGTTGGCACACCACCTAGAGCACACTTCTCATCACAAAAGGAGCCTCATTGACTACAGATCCTAATACTAGATTACAAACAAAAACTGAACTCGGAATGTGCATCTACTATGCTAGATGAGTTCTGGTTAAAGCATTGTCTGTACTGATTAAACTGCAACCTCCCTTACCGATATCTTAGATCGCTTCCCAATTCTCTAGACCAATAATCAAGACCGATTGCAGATCTTTACATTTGCATTCTATCGATCAAGATAACATCACAAAACCTTTTGCATCACTTATCTCCTATATATCCACATCATTACAAATTGACCTAACCCAAACTGACTTATATACCCATTTACATGAATAAACACAAATGCCTTATGTCAGATTACAAGCATATCACAAAAGATAAGACACATGTTAGTCCAAATAAAGTATAAATATAAAACAATATGATTGGTTTTGCTTCCACAATTGCCAGATCAATCTCCTATGTCAGCCTTAGAATATCGGTTCCAAGTTTGCGAGTTCCTTGAATGTTAGTGAAGTGAATGTCAACTACCTTGATTGCCAGATATCCCATGAAGTGTGTTGTCATTAGTGACAACACTTATAACCCAGATGAGTGTCAATTGCCATCAATCTCCCCCTTTGGCATTGATGGCAACACTCATGTGAAAAATGAAACATTGAAGTGTTGTATCGGTTCCCATCCAAAAACTGATCTCAGAAGACTACTCCCCCTGAGCTATACATTACTTCTTATGTCCCTAGACATTTTTCACATCCACCTCTCCCCCTTTGACAACAATGCCAAAGACCAGGGCAAAAATAATAAGAAATGAAATTCTATACAAACCAAAATGTGATTACTGGATCTAGATATACTTGAAAATATCCTGATAAGCACCCTTCAAAAATGCTAAATAATTATCCCAGCCAGATTTTAAAGTTCCCAAAATAGATACAAACCCATTCAGAATGTAAGCTTGCAGTTCTTCCTCCGTTAGGGTTGTCAGTGTGGTCAAACTCATATGTTCCATACATGAACCCACTTATGAAGTAACAAAGTATTTAGTTGGGAACTTACCAAACCTCTCAACTCTCTGGCCTACCCGGATTAACTTGTCTATTTCCTTCTCCAAGGCTGAAATTTCAGATTCTAAAAGAAAAATATGACCATCAACCATGTTGGTCAATCATTCAATACCTTCAAAACTAACTACAAGTTATTCCAACTTGTCCTTATCCTCCTTAACCTTTTTATCCAGGTCTTCTATTAGTTTTGTTGTGTTAGTGTAGGACTGATATATTTGACTACATTTATGAAGAGCCTCATCAATCCTTGTAATCTCATCTATCATCTTAGCCTTGTCGGATGTGATCATGTTATCACAAGTGACCTTCCTAGTTGCATTATACCTTTCCACCAACTGTCGGTTAGACACTTGTTGAAGAGTTTTATACTCTTTGGCAATGTGCTCAGTTAATCCTTTCAACTTACCAAATCGACTAGCTACCTGATCAATCTTGCATTCTAGTGCAAGTTGTTACAAAATAGGAATAGCTTGCTCAATAAATAACTTATCTTATGACCCTTAATTTCTAAGTGACAAAAAACATCAATTCAAAACTGCTCAGCTGCTCAATGTTCTTATTTCCAAGATGACCAAAATCTTCTTGACTGGATGAGTCAAGTTCCAACAATGAGGGACCAATAGTCAGTGAAGGTGCTGGTACCCGAACCTCAGTCTAATCAACCCAACCTTCAGCCTTCTGATCTACTTTATCCTTTACCTCCTTAGCACTAGTGGCTTCACCACTTGGTGCAGTTATTTCCACTACCTCAACCTCATGAACTTTAACTATATCAACATCAATTAGCAGAGGATTATCTACCGGTTTATTGATCTCAACATCTTGTACAAGTGTAACTACTAGAGGAATGTCCTCAGATGTTTTTCATTCCAAAACTGATGGATCTCCACCTAGTATGCCTTTACCATTAACATCAACCGGGATGTTTGGAATGTCAAACTTAGGTGGAATATCCGGTGATGTAAAGAAAACCTAGTTTATCCACATAGAATTTGACCCAAGCTTCATGAGTTTCCTTCATAATTTCATTTACTCTTCCCACCATAAGACTTATATGTAGGTGTCTACTCTGGAAAATTGTTTTATTAGAAAACTCTAGACATTGTTGCATCTCTTCATTAGTTATAGCACCACAAACAGTTAGCAATTCCTGAATCTTAATATGCTTATCCTCCTCAATAGTCGATAACCTCCTAGCATCTAACTTATTATACAAATTTGTTGGTATTTGAGTCTCAATTTTAATTAAAGCTTTCTTATATATTTCTAAATATAAAAAACCTGATTCCTCAACCTCCTTTTGTTCCTTATCATCCATATCACCATAATAGTGTTGTGTGTTACTCAAAATACCATCCTTTGTGATTTGATCAATCAATTCAGCAACAAAAAGAGGAGAAATAACCTTTACACTTTTACCAAATTCAAGAGAAATATCTAAATCTGATTTCCTTTTCTTACCAAGGGTGGGAGAAGACTCCTTGGTCGATTTCCTTTTCTTATTAGGATTCCTCTCCTTCAAAATTTTCTTCTGAGTTGCAGGAGGAGTGACTGTGGATTTCTGCAACCCCCCTTCCTTGGGCTTCTTCCTCTCAATCTGCATATAGATCTTAGGAATCTTCAGGATTTCTTCCTCAGTCTCAGAACCAGATTCAATAGGAGCAATAAATGTTTCTGGTTTCTTCCTCTTAGATAAACCCTTACCGGTTCCTACTATTAGAGAATCCTGAACAACTTTCGGAGGATATGTCTTTGCCAAACCAATGATTTGTTTGATTTCAGAGGACATCTTCTGGACAACCTATCCAACCTTCTTAATTTGCCCTTCCATTTTCTTCTTGTCAAAACCAATCTTCACCTCAGATTCCTTTTGCTTAATTGTGCCAAATGTTTTCTCCTCATCAACTGGGGCATCTATAAGAATCTAGGCATAAAGGTCCAAGATCTATGCATCAACCTCATAGCCCATCTCAGTAACCCAGATAGTCCTAGGTTACACTGCCTCCATCAAAGTTTCATCCTTTTTCATCATGAAGCATATTTTGGTAGAGTATTTATCAACAATATGCTTAGGGATCCTTTCCCTCTTCATAGCTTTCTGAAATGCCTTGAAATAACCCCACAAAATGGAGTCTCTATCTTGTCCCACTTTTCTCAATGCATCCTTGATCTATTTACCTATCGGTAAATCGAAGGCCCATTGCCTCTTATTGGATCCCGGTATCTCAATCAAAAAGAAAAGCATCAAACAAACAATGAGATTTCCATACTATAATGTAACTTTGTTATCTCCCTTAATCTTTCCCAAATTAGAAATCAACTCATCACACATCCACTGACAAAGATCACATTTCTCATTTTCTTTCACCATCTTGTGTGAATAGAATAAATATAGGAACTGGAAATAGAGTTGAACCGATTTGATTGAGTTACCTTGTATCCAATTACCATGCTTGCAAATTTAACAACTTTATCTCTAATAGTGCTAATCCACATAGACCGGTTGTCAGAGGTGGCACCAGTTAGCTTGTTCACCTCATTGTTTGAAATCTTCCTCTGTGAGGCCCTACCCTGATCCATCCTAGCATTTCAATGATTTTCATGTTGGAACTATTATGGATGCTTTATTTTTATGCATTATGGATATAGAACTTTATATGATCCCAAGAATTGGATAACATTGATATATTGATGCCTTATTTCTATGCATTGTGGATATAGAATTTTATATGATTCTAGAATAGGATAACATTGAGATGGTGTAGGTCATTATCTGATTTGCAGGACTTTATTATGATGCTAGAAATATGATGCATATCTTATGAATGGATTAAGTTTATGAGGATTATGATAATTTCTTATGTGGATTTGTTTTGATATATGGTAAATTGATTTGTATGATGTCAATTGTATGCAGAGTGATTGATTTGTATTCTTATTTATGTGTTTAATATTATATGAGGCTATTGGGAAGTACTAATGTGTAATTGAGATGCGCAGGAAAATTATCCATGTGACCATGGAAATATTATGGAGAATCAAGCCTAGGCCTATGTACATTCGTAAAACCAGGGGTTGTCTATTTGGAGAGACAACACCCCATATGTATCATATTTTATTTGTAAATGTAAATGTTTGCATGTGTGTAAATTGTATTTATTAAATTGTTTAAATCATTCAAGAGACAATTGCCATGTGTGTATTGGTGATGTGGAATTATTTTGTAGTGTCACTTGACACATATGTTGTATGTTGTGTTGGCAATTGTCATGTCACCTTTTTGAGAGATTTAGTTTTGTTTAATTGTTATGTTTTTCAAATTATCCTTGAAGGTTCCAAGAAATCTAGGATAGTGAGCCATAAGGAGGGTCAACTTAGAGTTGACCCGTAGGTAAACTTTAGGTGGACTTTCAAAGGGTTAAACCAACTCCTAGAGTCAGTTTTGGAGCATTTTTATTGGGCCTCATGGGATACCTATGGGTGAAGGCCAAATTGGCCATGTGTCCTTCCCCTAGGACTTGTTTAACCTCCCAAAAAAGTGGGTTTTCCTAGATGACCGAATTTCATCTTTAGGAGTGCCATCCTTGGGTAGATAACCTTCTTGGTATGTGTCATTCCTCTTCCCCATTGCATTCCTCTTCTTGAGGTGCCATGGTTAGGGAGTGTGTAAGACTTAGGGAAGACCAACCAATGGAACCCTCTTACCCTATCAAGAGGTTGCAAAAAGCAGGAGAAGCCTTCTTAGGCAAGAGATTGAGACTTAGTGAGTTAATCACCCACTCTCCATTTTTGGAGATCTTGCGATTTTGAGAGAAAACCAGTTTTAGAATATAATTTTTGGCTAAGTGTTGCAAAAAAGATTTGTGGAATTGGGCTTCTCTTCTCCAAGATCTCCCTAGAAAACCCTTGGCAGATTCAAGGTTGGTGTATTTTCTTACTTGTATGTTTGGAAATTTGTTTGTAGGATTGCTTGAATGTAAATGTTGTTTTCCTTGTATTTCCTTTGTGAAAGTATTATGTGATCTTCCTCTTATTTTTGTTTATGCATTTTCTTGTGTTTTGGTAGTATCCAAGGCCTTCTTACCCTTGGGAGGGTAGAATGGTCTTGGGGGTGGAAGGAGTTTGATAGCCTTAGAGTGAGAGGCTCTCATTATGAGAGTGATCTCAAGGGTTTGTTTATGTGACCCTTGCTGCATAGTTTTGTTTATGTATTCAGGGATCATAAGGATGTTGGGTTAAGATGATTTTTGTTGTGTTCCTGGTTGCCATGAGTTGGCTGTGATCTACTATCTTGTAGTTCTCCTCAAAGGTATTTGGTCTACTTCTACCCTTGTTAATATCACATTATGTGATGAAGTTTAGCCTTGGATGGGAATGTGCTTGTTTGAGTTTATCCCTTGCTTGTTGTGTTTGCTTGAGTGTAACCCATCTAGGACCTAGTTCTCCAAGCTCGAGGGTGGCTTCTAGTAAGCCTAGGCTAGGGGGTGAGCACCCCATAGTCACAACCTTAAGATTTGTATGCAGGTTGCTTGGAAAAGAAGGAAAAAGGAAAGCTAGGAGTTGCCGATTTTACTTTAGTTGTAGAAAAAAGAATAGATAATGTAATATTATATTTTAGTTGTAGAAATGTGTTTATTTATTTAAGTCCTCATTTACTAGGAATGAGACACTAGTTGGGTATTTCACCCATTTGTAGAGGATGACAAATTGTATTCAAAATATTCTTATGAGAAAAGTGTTTTGAATGAAATTTTGTAATGTATTATGTTGCTGTCTTTTAACTGAATTCTGTCATTTATTTGAAATCTATCTTTTATTTAAATCTGTCTTTTAACTGAATTCTGTCATCTATTTATCTTTGTAAATTATATAAAGAAAAAAAAAAGAAATGCAGAAAGTGAAATGATAATGTTTTAAGTGTTTTACTATACTATTTAAATGTTGTTGTTATTGTATTTATTATTGTCATTTTTCTACTTCAAAAAAATGTAGAAAGCTAAAGTAGACAAATGTAAATTTACTTTTCCCTATTGTTAACTATTAGAAGTTAAAAAGAAAAGAAATGCTATAGATAAACCTATTAGTTTAAAAAGTCTGTTGTCATGTGTTTTAAAAGAAAATTTATATATGCATAGATTTAGAAAACCAGAAATTACAAATAGTTTTATGTCTAATTTTAATGCAAAAATGAACTTTTGACATATTTAACAAGCTGTTAAATATCACAGTCGTAATATTGTCAATGTTGAATAATAAAAATCTATTTAATCCAACTAGATGAATATTTGTATATATGTATAACTAGATCACATTTTGTATAAAGAAAAGAAAAGGAGAAATGAATGTGTATCTATTTTATGTTATCATTAATTTGCTATTTCCTGCATGTTTCTTTCTTTTTTTTAAAGGAAGAGATTCTAACCCTAGAGAATGAAAGATATATATATATATATATAAATATTTATATATTATTAAAAAAATAAAATAAAATAAAAAACTTGTTTTGGGAGGGCCGAAACCCATACCCCTCCCCAGAAGGCGCCTCAGGCCGCATCTGCCACTGTGGGCATCTGCAGTGGGTGGCATCGATGCCACCACTGTGGGTACCCATAGTGGGCGGAGCCGCGTCAGCCACTGTGGGCAACCATAGTGGGCAGTGTCGGCGCCACCACTGTGGACGGCATCGGGGCTGCCATTGTCGGTATCCATAGTGGATCCCCGTGGTCTCCTTCGCCCCCACGTAGACCCTAAAACCTCTGCCACCCTACCTCCATTTGGCTTCCGCCTCATGGTCATCGTACCCTACAACATACACAAAACACACACACATACACAAAAAAATAAAATAATAAACCCTAACCCAATTTCGGATTAGGGTAAAAGCAAATTGAGAAAGAGAGAATTTTTAGATAATAAAAATATGCAACCCTAACCCAATTTCGGGTTAGGGTTAGCATTTAAATAATAAAAGAAACTTAGAAATGCAACCCTAGCCCATATTCGGGTTAGGGTTTGCATATAAAAATAAAAATAAAAGAGAGATTTGATTTATAGTTTTAATTATAACTTTTAAATTTAGGGTTTTTGGTGTAAGTTGTAATATAATATTTAGCTGGTATAGTTGGATTATTTAATTTAACACAATATATATATATATATATATATATATATATATATGTGTGTGTGTGTGTGTGTGTGTGTGTGTGTGTGTGTGTGTGCTATATTTATACATATAGGTATATATAGATATATATATATAGATATATAAGAGGTTAAGTTGAAACCTATTTGATTTTATTTTTAATAAATATTAATGAACGCATAAGTAATAATTAGACCCCTTTCACTTTTAGCTGGAATTAAATTGGGGGATTAATTTTATATAGTTCTAATATCGCAATTATTGACGTAATTTTATCAAGGATTATTAATAAGGATATTTCATAGATAATTTTTTTATTTATTTAAATGTGGACGTCAAGTTAAATTTAATTTGGGGGAAATTTGTAAATGAAAATTATTAATTATTTTATACGAATTTTTAGCCTATGAGGCCAGTATTGACCAAATTATTAAATAGTAGAAATTTGAAGGTTTAGGGGAAATTAAATTGGCCATAGTGTAAAGTATATTTATTTGGTAATTAACACTATTGAATTTGTAACCTTATTGGTTAAATTTAAATAATGAATTTGAATGCGCCCAATTAATTAATTTTAAATTTAAGATAACATTATCATTATTTTGGCCTAGAATGTTTGAAATGCAATCGAGATATTTAAATATCTCTCGTCTATGATTGGCGGAAAATTAATTAGGTTGATTAAATTAATTAAATTGCAATGATCCTCTTAGGGAATTATTAGTCTTCATTAACTATTGTCTCCCTATTGATTGAGTTAATTATTCCAATCCTAGTAAACAATACTATCTACATCTTAGTTAAGACAAAACTTAATTGATTTCTTTATAAATGTAGATTAATCTATGAGTTTATGATGTTCAAAAAAAAAAAATTGTTGTTACGTTTTTGCCCAAAAGTTTGGGCATGACATCCTCCTACTCAGTGATAGCACGAATCACCTGCTTGGTGATTTTATAGGGCCATTCAAACCACATGAACTCACCATGAACTCGGCTCAGCACATACCAAATCATCTTATCCTCAAACTTGGGCATCTCTAGAATGTCAGTGAAACCATGTTCCTTCAGAATTTGAATTTATGGTTTAAGCAATCCATCCTTGTTCAGCAAAGTAAATAGATACATTGATTTAATCTCTGATGAACCCAAATCCTCTAGAGTGCAATGAATATATGCTCTCACATCTTCAACATAAAGGACACCATCAGGAACCCTAGAAAATGCACCTATAGATTCATCGACCTTTGCAATTTGAGGGCATAGTTTGAATTCTGGATGTGGATGATCCTTAATATCCACCACAATAGGGACAACCACATCCACCGGAGTGGGATTAGATCCAGAAGCCATTCCAATTTAAAAAAAAATAGCATGAAAATAGGGAAAGTACCTCACAACCAAAGCCAGTGAAAACCTTTGATAAATCTGCATAGAGAATATTGGAAATCGCTGGAAAATGGTCTTAATCACCTTAAACTCATTCTGCTTCACTCTGAGTATTGTGTGATCATAAATGAAGAAACTTATCCCTTTTAATCTGCAAAACCCTAATTTCCCATTGACATCAATGCATGTTGGCATATGATACTGGATACAAAACCTGTTATCCTAGCACTGGTGAATCTCTAGACTGTCTTCACCAAGATTTGAAACAAGTTTTCAGACCACTACCGAGGGAAATACAGGATCTGACATTGATTCGCCTCCCCCTAAGGCTAAGGCCTTAGTTACTAGATAAGTTTCATGTTGATGCAGGAACATTATACTCTCTTGGTTGGGTAACCAGAGAATTTACCTCTGTCAATTGATATTCAGACTTCCTAATCCATTGTCTAGCATGAGCCTACCAGATCTCATCAACCTTTTGCTTTCTTTTCTCATTTGATGTATCATTCCTTTCCGATATATTCTTGTTTTTTCGATATTTGGCAATATGTCATATTTTGTTGCATGCATAGCAAGTAACATTATTCTTTAGAATTGCCTTGTTGAGTCCTTGGCCATTCTTCAACCTACATTGATTAGCCATATGTCCAAACTTTCCACATTCATGACATCTCAAATTCATTCTATAATCTTTTGTCCTATGACCATACTTATTATACTTTGAACACTGCCCGAGAACAACATTATTATTCTGATTTGCTCTATTTTTGCATCGACTTTCTCTATAACCAAACTTATTACAAACAAAGTATCTGTAAAGCGGAAAATCGCAATCGAACCCTAGTTGCTCTCCCCTCTTCCAACTCCGAGGAGAGAGAAGGGAGAGTCTCTAGGGTTGATGGTTTTCACTTAGGGGAGAGACTTTACATTCAAAAGAGGGGTTGAAACCCACAAGATCCAATCCCACACAATGCAAGATTGGATGCTAAATAAGTTTCAAGGGTTAAGAAAGCAAGGCTACCCTCTTTTGTAAAGAATGTTGATAGAAGAATTAAGCTAGGAATGCATAGAAAGTGACAAAGATTCACTTATAAATTGAGATAGGAATATAGGATGAAGCTGCGGACCTGGAATTAGCAGTAAAATGTCGATATGGCGCTGTCCTGCAAATTTGAGCAAAAGTTGACGGGACGATGGCGCCCGACGTGCACATGGTCCTCCGAAAAATCCGCGAAACGAAGGGGGATCTGTTCGTCTCTGCACAAGGATTCCAGATCTTCAATTTCAGCCCCATACCTACAACCTACACACAGAAAAGCGAAGACGATTGGGGGGTTAGGGATTAGGGGTTTGCCCTTAGGTCAAACCCCGGTTTTGGAATTAACCAAGAAATGAGAAATGCTGTAAATGTAATGTAAAACAAGTACTAATACCTTGTTGTAAGGATGTTTGTATCCTTATGTGCGAAGGTATAGATGTTATTGTTTGTTGTATTGTTGTATGTTGTATGTAGCATGTAGTATGTGATCTCCTCTTCAATGGTTGAATCCTTGTCTTGAATGCAACACTTAGCCTTGAATGGAGACTTAGGATGATCAATTGCTTGAAAGAATGCTTGAGTATAGTTTCCATGCTTTTCCATCATATTGAATGAAAGAGGAAAATGTAGTTTATATACTTGCCAATTAGGGTTAATAGACTGATTTTCCCGACCTTAGGCCGACCAGGAAAGTTTATTTTCCAAATTGCAAACAAAAGGACCTGAAGCCCCATAGGAAACCGGGCCCAAAATAGGGCCAGGGACTAGGGCGCTGGGCACTCTGGTCCCACCTCCTGGGACAGCAGGGTGCAAGAAAATGCAGTTTTCGGTGTCATAATCAGGTTTCGGGGTCTCCATTCAGGTTGCATGTTGCGTCGCCATCATGAAGACCGAAATGTAGTCGAAATTGCAAGTGTCACAATTTTAGGACGCTACATTTAGCCCCCACTTTAGCGGGAGTATAGGCGTACGCTCATACTTCTAGTAAAGTACAAGGAAACAATATTGAAAGACTTTCACCACGTCAAGGAGGCAAGATACACCAAGCCCCGAGTGGACTAAGGATCTTCCGACTTCAATTGACAAGGTAAAAGGGAAGATCACGAGGGAGAACCATGACTATCAGTAGCAAGGTTCCCTCACTATGAGTCATGCAAGAAAGATATCAAAAATTTTCAAGGCAAAGCTAAATTTGTCAAGAAATTTTCAAGTATCTTGAAAAGATATGGATGGGATGTATGCCCCCCTACGTTAAAGCGATCGCACACACCTCATCGGGGGTGATTGCTTTAAGGTATTGATACATATAAGAAATGAGAAAGGAGCACGTTATCACAAGGATTTAACCCCCAAGTGTGAGATAAGCCCAAGGATAATAGACACAAAACACAAAGCACAAGGTGACTTTGCTTTCCTCGGGGTCAGTATGCTGTATGATAATCATATGTATGTATGCATAATTGTTCTTCATTCCCCAATCAAGGAAGGTCACCTAGAAGAAGGGAACACATGTGTCTTTTGAGTCAACATGAGAGAGATCGAGAGATCTCAATGCTTTGCATCGTCCTCAAGTAGACAACACTAAGGACAACAAATAGAAGAATGAGAATAACATATAGAAGAAGTAACAAAAGAGAGGGGGAGAGAATATGCTATGCTAATGGAACTAGTCTAGCACGTCATCTACCCCCCGATCTTGCTGATCAATGTTTCGGGAAGGTAGGGAACACGCTAGAGGAGGAACATCCAACACAGCAGATGGAGCTATCACAAGATCCAAACAAGGGCTATGTTCATACCCCAAGCCATGGTGTTCTTGTCTAGGAGCTAGGATAAGTGCTTTAGAAAATTCATTAGATAAATGGTTATCAATATCAACAAGTTCATATTCACTATCAGAATGAACAGGAGTAACATTTGTATCATGAATAACATTTTCATCTATATCATCATCAAGATTTATAAAAATAGGATCTTTAACTCGCACAGGATCAAGACCATCATGCATCTTATGTTTAGGAGATTTCGGCTCAATCGTCGGCTGAGGAGAAAATGGAATAATACTAGTTGAAGGTGTTTTTGGGGATTGCAAAGTTTGAGCTCTAAGACGACGCTTTCGCCGGCATTCACGTGCACAACGATTTCGTCTAGTCTTAGTAGGAAGTTGAGAAGATTGAGGAGGAGGAATGTTCTCATCCTTAGCACTTGGGTGTTTAGGTTGTGGTCTCTTAGGCTGAATAATAGGAGAAGAGGAGGGTCTCTTCTCTCCATAAGAGGAAGGAGGAGGAACTGCTCCATATAAGGGAGAAATATTCGATTTAGGAAGGAGACCAAGCCCATCATGACGAGGGGGTATAGGTCTACTTTTAGATATAGGCATAGTCACATCCATAGGAATGGGTTGGGAATCTTCTTGAGGAAAGACATTAGTTTTATCTTTCAAAGGAAGAACTTCCTTCTCAAGAATGATAGGAATGTCAAGTTTGGGTGTTCTAGGTTCACTTAGAGATAAGATCATGTCTTTTTTCCACTTTTGATAAGATTTGAAAAGATGATCACTTCGCGGAGGAAGAGATTGGAATTGTTTAGGCCAAAAATAATCAATAGGAACACTAGAAGTTCTTTCAGCTGGTTTAAAGAGACTATGATTGACAGTAACAACTTCACCATTATGGGGAAATTTCAAACACTTGTGAATAGGAGAAGCAATAGCTTTCATGGAAGATAGCCAAGGATAGCCTAGCTTCACACGAAATTGTTCGAAAAATGGAATAATAGCAAAGTCCACATCAAGGGATTTGTTACGGACCTCAATAGGTAATGTAACAGAACCAATTGTAGGAGAAGAAAATGCATCAAATAGTTTCACAACCACATTTGTTTCGTCATAGATCACTTGATTCAATTGCAAAGTAAAAAGAAATTCTTCAGTAATGATATTAACCATGCAAGAAGGATCAATAAGCACTCCACGGCAAGGTTTATTTTTGACTTTTGCAACTATATATAAAGGACCATCAGGTGCCCTGATAGTTTCACTAGAATCAAATGTGATGGAAGGTTCTTTAGGGATTTTCTATTGCTCCACAAAATTAATCACATTCGGAGTCATAGACACGAGATCATCAGGTGAGATAGAGGAATCAGTAGTATCAATTGCATTAGAGGTATGAGAAGGTAATGGATCAGTGAAAATCTAAAGATTTTGGTTAGGAGGAGCTACAGATGTGTTGCCTTTATCATTCACTCCAGAAACAGAAATAGTATTATTATCAATCAAATCTTGAATTTTCCCCTTTAAAGCAAAACATTTTTCAGTATCATGCCCAGGTTGACGATGAAATTGACAAAAAGATTTGTTATCAAAATAAGGTGAATTAATCTTTGCAGGATCAATTTGCCTTATAGGAGGAAGAGTAAGCACATTTTGTTCCAATAACTTATTCATAATACTATGCAATGATTCATTCAAAGGACTAAACTTTCTTTCTCTCTTGAAAAACTTAGAAATAGGAGACACACTTGATGCTGCATTCACATTGTTGTTGATGATGTTTTCATTGAATTTAATGGACTCTCTGTTCGGTTTAAACTTCCCAAATGGTTGTTGACTACTATCACCCTTATCACTCGGAGCCATAGGATGTGATTGTTCCATTTGACTCACAGTTAGTTGATAATTGTGAAGAGTTGTGCACAACTATTGGAAAGAAGTAAATTCAGAAAATAGGAGTTTTTCTCTAATGTCTTTTTGTAAATTAGAAATAAATATTCTTTGAATATCATTGTCAGGCACTGGAAAAGAAATTTGAGCATACAAATGCTTATATCTACCAATGAAATCAGTCACTTTTTCTTTAACACCTTGTTTACAATGCATTAAATCAATCAAAGTAACTTTAGGACTTATATTGTTTTGAAATTGTTGAATGAAAGCATTTGCAAGTTGTTCAAAAGAAGTAATAGAATAAGAAGGCAACGAGCAATACCATTGTAGGGCTTTGTCTCTTAATGTTCCATGTGTTAGAGGATCACCCTTACCATTATAAAGCTCCAAATGCGGAATTTCAACATGTTTAGGGGGAATAGCTCGAACAATATCAAGAGAAAGTGGGCTCGCAACATCAAATGTGGGCACACTAAACTTAGATTGATTCATAGAGGCAATTTGTTGTTGTAAAGAAGAGACAGTTTGTGCAAGATTGTTAATGGTCGCTTCAGTCGAAGAGTTCATATTAGACATGTTAGATTGTGATGGAGGTGTTATGTTATTGAAAGAAGGTAGAGAGTAAGGTGGTGGGACACTATGATAGTTAGTCATAGGAGATGATTGGATAGGAGGAACACTACAAGGAGGAATGGAATGGTTAAATGAATTGCCCCCTTGCGTCATGTTCATTTGTGGAGATATAATAGGCACACTCATTAAAGGAATGAATGAAGAAGTCGGATTGAATGAAGGAAGAGGGTTAATTGAAGAAGAGGGATTGCCCGCATGACTAGTGATCATAGGAGGAATGTCTTGTGTTGAAGTAGTCATTATGTTTGATGTAAAAGTAGGTATACTAGCAATAGGAGTTGTCAAAGGAATAGAATGATTGTCTTGAGTAGGAGGTTGTGTATAACCTAAGGTTTCAGCACAACTTTTCATAGGCATCACATTTGAATCCACAATGTGTGCAATACCACGCAAAATATCAATTCCATTCTTATCACTTTGAAGCATACGTTTTAGACCCTCAATTAAAGGAAGAGCTTGACTATCAGGGTATTCTTGAGACATCCATTGTCGAAAATCGTCAAATTGGTTATCCAATTTTGAAAGTTGTTCTACAGAAACCTCATGGAGAGCTTCTTCATCATTAAGAGGATTAGAGGAATTGCCCATGTCCTCGTTAAAAAGACCATTCAAATTAGGTTCCATCTCCTCAGTAATTAAACCTTGGAAGGACTTAATTCTAAGGCTTTGTCTAACGGGAATAGTGTAAGTAGGGCTTATTGTTGTAAAACTCATGCACTAAAGAAAGAGAGAAGATTTTGAATTTTAGATGTAGCAAATTTCAGTAAAACCAGCCAATCTTCTAGATTTAATCTATTAAATACAATCAGGACAATCTCTCGAAATTTTGAAAAAAATGTCCGGGACCGTGGCGCTCGGAGTGCACACGATCCTTGCAACTTTTTTCGAAATTTGCAGGGATGAAAGTTATGATGATTTTACAGCTAACCTGAAAAAATTGAGTGATTTTACGATCTGTAGATAGGCCAAATTAAAGTTGCAATCTCAAAATTGAACCCTACCAAGATTGTCGAAAAATGCAAAATTTGAATTTTGAAAAAGAGAGGGAAACTGAAATTTTGAATTTTGTGATTTTAGAGGGAATACCAAAAGCAATGCAAATTTTGAAAGTTGACTCAATTTCACGCAAAATTCAATTTTGAAAGCGGAAATCAAAGTTGTTGTAATTAAGCACTTAATTTCAAAAGTCACAAATTGCAAAAATTTGAATAAATCACTGAAATTTCGAATGAATGATAACACACTTTTCAGATTTAGGACTGTAAGAAACACAATTTTGAGACAAATTTCAATTTCAACAATTTTTGAATGATTAGAAGCCTCAATCCAAGCAATTGCTAGACCAACTTTGACTGTAATTTTGAAGGTGTTAAAATTGATAAAATCAGCCAAAATTCTGGATTTTAGCAGGAAAATACAGTAAGATCTCGCTCCCGAAATTTTGAAAAAAATGTCGGGGACGATGGCGCTTGGGGTGCACACGGTCCTCGCAACTTTTTTCCAAATTTTCAGGGATGAAAGATATTGTGATTTTATTGCAGAATCCAAAGTTACAGCCGATTTGGAGATGTTTTGATTAGTGAAATTGTCAGACAAAGGTTGAATCAAGAGGGTTTCAAAAATTAGGGTTTTGACACTTAACCACTTAATTTTCAAAATTAACACAAAAATATGAATTGATAATTTGTAATAGAAGGGCAGATCTGAAACAAGCATTAACAATTAAACATTTCACAAGTTTAATTACTTAAAAAGAAAATTTAGGGTTTCTATGCAATTAACCTCTAAAATTTTGCAAAAGATCAAACATGGAAATGTAATCAAGGAATCCAATTTTCAGATCTAACCATGAATAACCAGAAAGGATGTTCACGTCGGGTTCACCAAAATGTAAAGCGGAAAATCGCAATCAAACCCTAGTTGCTCTCCCCTCTTCCAACTCCGAGGAGAGAGAAGGGAGAGTCTCTAGGGTTGATGGTTTTCACTTAGGGGAGAGACTTTACATTCAAAAGAGGGGTTGAAACCCACAAGATCCAATCCCACACAATGCAAGATTGGATGCTAAATGAGTTTCAAGGGTTAAGAAAGAAAGGCTACCCTCTTGTGTAAAGAATGTTGATAGAAGAATTAAGCTAGGAATACATAGAAAGTGACAAAGATTTGCTTATAAATTGAGATAGGAATATAGGATGAAGCTGCGGACCTAGAATTAGCAGTAAAATGTTGATACGGTGTTGTCCTGCAAATTTGAGCAAAAGTTGACGGGACGATGGCGCCCGGCGTGCACATGGTCCTCCGAAAAATCCGCGAAATGAAGGGGAATCTGTTCGTCTCTGCACAAGGATTCCAGATCTTCAATTTCAGCCGCGTACCTGCAACCTACACACAGAAAAGCGAAGACGATTGGGGGGTTAGGGATTAGGGGTTTGCCCTTAGGTCAAACCCCAGTTTTGGAATTAACCAAGAAATGAGAAATGCTATAAATGTAATGTAAAACAAGTACTAATACCTTGTTGTAAGGATGTTTGTATCCTTATGTGCGAAGGTATAGATGTTATTGTTTGTTGTATTGTTGTATGTTGTATGTAGCATGTAGTATGTGATCTCCTCTTCAATGGTTGAATCCTTGTCTTGAATGCAACACTTAGCCTTGAATGGAGACTTAGAATGATCAATTGCTTGAAAGAATGCTTGAGTATAGTTTCCACGCTTTTCCATCATATCGAATGAAAGAGGAAAATGTAGTTTATATACTTGCCAATTAGGGTTAATAGACTGATTTTCCCGACCTTAGGCCGACCAGGAAAGTTTATTTTCCAAATTGCAAACAAAAGGACCTGAAGCCCCATAGGAAACCGGGCCCAAAATAGGGCCAGGGACCAGGGCGCTGGGCACCTTGGTCCTGAAGGACCAGGGTGCTGGGCACCTTGGTCCTTAAGGACCAGGGCGCTGGGCGCTCTGGTCCCACCTCCCGGGACAGCAGGGTGCAAGAAGGATCAGGCCAGGGTGCAAGAAAATGTAGTTTTCAGTGTCATAATCAGGTTTCGGGGTCTCCATTCAGGTTGCGTGTTGCGTCGCCATCGTGAAGACCGAAATGCAGTCGAAATTGCAAGTGTCGCAATTTTAGGACGCTACATTTAGCCCCCACTTTAGCGGGAGTATAGGCGTACGCTCATACTTCTGGTAAAGTACAAGGAAACAATATTGAAAGACTTTCACCACGTCAAGGAGGCAAGATACACCAAGCCCCTAGTGGACTAAGGATCTTACGACTTCGATTGACAAGGTAAAAGGGAAGATCATGAGGGAGAACCATGACTATCAGTAGCAAGGTTCCCTCACTATGAGTCATACTGCTTAGAGCACAATGCTCATCACAAAAGGAGCCTCACTAACTACAGATCCAAATACTGGATTACAAACAAAAATGAACTCAAAATGTGCATCTGACATGTGCTAGATGAGTTCCAGTTAAAGAATTGACTATACCAGTTAAACTCTAACCTCCCTTACTGGTATCTTAGATGGCTTCCCAATTCTCTAGACCAATAATCAAGACCGGTTGTAGATCTTTAAATTTGAATTCTATCAATCAAGATAACATCACAAAACCTTCCGCATCACTTATCTCCCATATATCCACATCATTACAAAATGACCTAACCCGAACTAACTTATATACCTATTTACATGAATAAACACAAATGCCTTATGTCAGCTTACAAACATATCACAAAAGATAAGACACATGTCAGCCAGATAAAGTACATAAAATAACATGATCGTTTCCACTTCCACGCTTGTCGGATCAATCTCCTATGTCGGCCTTAGAATACCGGTTCCAAGTTTGTCAGTTCCCTAAATGCTGGTGAAGTGAATGTCAGTTACCTTATTTGTCGAAACTCCCATGAAGTGTGTTGCCATCAATGACAACACTTATAACTGAGATGGGTGTCAATTGCCAACAATTAGTACATAATTACATTTTTAATAGCATCACATACCTTCCTTCGCTCGGTGGTGTATGTCGTTTTCTCTTTTCAACTTTCTCCTTTCCATCTGAAACCAAGCCCTTCTACTCCCTCTCTGGAATCATGGGGGGACACTCATACTTTTTGTTCTTCTCTAAATGTGTCCTATATTGGTCCCTCACATACTTTAGATATGTGTCATCTTTCTGAAGGACCTTGGTTTTTTTGAATGTGTCATTTCTGAACAACATAGCCAAATAGTTTATGAGTTCATCTTTTAATTATTTATTTTGGGCATTCCACTGTGTACATTAGTGGGCCTAAAAATCTCCAATGTAATATCATTTAAATGTTTATAAAAAACAACATTGCTTCCAAAAAAATCATGGGATCATTAGTCCACAATGAGTGATCAATAAGTAAATTACAATTGGACTATATATAATAATTTTAAAGTACTTGGAACCTTCTCTATCTTTATGGGAACAAGATCATCGGTCACCACAAATGTGACTAACAATGTTCCCATACTAGTAATACAGGAAGATTCAGGAAATGTTGCTAAAATATCACCACTAGTGGCCTCTGCATCCCTAAGTACATGTCCTTCTACACAGGTTGGTGCAGTACTCGATGACTGCATGCTGCATGTTTCCAACATTGCAGTTAGCATTATAGGTGTGGATGATGGGGTCAGATGAAGTGGTGAATGCATAGGAACATGGACAACACCTGAAGATTAATACATTAAATATATGAGCAATAACACATTAATGGAATGACAAGAACATGTAAAATATGAGTTGGTGTATGCATAGAACAGGGTCATCACCTAAACTACTTGGAGTACCATGATCATGGCCACCAGCTTCATGAGGATGCAAAAATTCTTGTAAAAACAACACATACATATTTTAGTTCATGACATAAAAGAGTATAAAACATAAACCATGAATGAACTTATGTTATAATTAAATATTTCATGACTGCTTACTTGCAAGTTTTGTGCTCTTTCTGTCAATTGTTTCACCCTCTCTCGTATCTCATCACTTTGAGGGACTATGAATAACAATTTAAGAGTTTCTTTATTAATTTTTTTTTGCGTCTTTCTTATCATTTCAGCAAGGTTTGTGGAATATTTGATTTCATCATTGCATAATAGTGAGTCCACCTTTGTATCGATGTTCTTAGCTATTGTAGGTGCCTTTCCTTGAATATCCATTTGTGACAAGAATATTAGTAACATTATCAAAATTAATCCAAAACCCTAAAGAAAAGAACATAATAATATAACATTTTGCTTGTATCTAATTTGTACAATTACAATGAGGCTTACCTTCTCAGTAAAAGTTCCCAAAGCTACATCCCGGTTTGTGCTATGTGTCAAATCAATGTCGCATTGTGACAAAAATTAAATATAAAAAAACATTAGTGAAATGAAACCAATAGACTTACCAAAAAAACTTAATAATAAAATAGTATATTGGAGTCATTACTTGGAGGTTGGTTTAAATGGTATATATAAGTACATACCACCCCCACGATAGTAACTTTGTTTGTATCTATGCAATTCAAATTGTAATGGATTAGCAACTCTTCCCTTGCACTTATTGATTTTATTGTACATACAAATACACGGTTTCCCTCGCGTGCCTCAAATATGCAATTGGGTTGCCTATAAGTTGACCCAAGTCGTGTGTTGTTTATAAAACCTACAATATTCCCCGTTGCTTTTGGCCTTCCATCAATGTACATAGCCACTCTTTTAGTTTGATCATTATCTTTTAGTTGTATATAATTTGTTAACAGTGCATACCTACACATACTTCATGTATATTGAACCAACTACATCCATTTTTTGTAATTGTAACAGGGTCCGACATACTCCATCAATTCACCAACTTTGTTGTAATAGACCTTTATGTCATCCATGGAAAATAGGCCCAAACCATGTAATGACAATGGTGCTATGCGATATATCCTCCCGTTAACACAAAAATCAGTGTTTATTGGAGGAACTTCCTTGGGTACCCATTGTTTCTGTAGATGTTTGTACCTCAAGGGCACCTCGATGTTGCCTATGCTCTCATCATCATAAGAACATGACCCCCTTTGAGAAAGAAAAAATTCCACGTGTTTATGGAATTTTCTTCTAATCTTTTGACCTCTAGTTGATCTCCCTCTTTTAGACCTACTACATGTCTTGCTTTCCTCTTCTCTTCCTGAATTTCCCTCACTCAAGGAAGACACATCTAACAAATACCTATTTGGTGCTACCTGCACTCCATTAAATGAGAGAGATAGTTGGGAGAGGGTCGATTATTATTGTGAGAGAAAATAAATTTTAGGATTCCATGGAGAGAGATGACAAGAAGTTGTAATAGATGGCTTACCATATATTGTTGATTTTTTGCAAATGCTACAAATAGATTTGAGGGTGGGTTGTCAAAGGTCTTTTGCATGGATTGATAAGAATGGCTCATGCTTTTTCCCAAAATTCATCATTAAGCCTAATGTTGATGAATAATATTTCCCTAAAGTTCATGTTGAGATTTAAATTGGAATAAGGCCGACTGGGGCCTCAAGTGCTGATAATTGTATTAGAGTTGTTGCTAATGTGGAGGTTTCAAAAACTGAGCAAGTTTGTTTTCCTGGTAATTTTGGAGTTTCAAAAAACCATAAAATAAGTCTTCCTTGTCACTTAAATCATATAGGAGGGTTGAGAAAGTGGGATGAGCTATACCATGTGGATGTCAAGATGCTTTAGGTGAGAAAAAAATCAAAGTTTTGACAAAATATAGTTGCTAAAACCTGGCTTATTATTAAACCGCTCCAAGATGGGTGTAAAGAGAAAGAAAGCAAATAATAAATGGTTTCTATATGGTGTATTGACTTATACCTACCGATCCATGAGAAGAATCATCACCTTGCCTTTATGTAGACTGTGCAGGATCCTGATCAAAGGGGTTCAAGTTCCTGCATATGTAATTCATTAATCTTATGTTATCTTACATCTTATATGAAGGTCAATCATAATCATATTTACATAAGTCACATGATACATATGCTAAAAATTACATAGTAGACAACATGAATAGATTTATTTCTTGTTATAATATGCAGCCATCATAGTTTATACAAATACTGGAATGAATGGTAAAGAGTATTCTTCAGGACTATAAAAAATCAATCATTTCATCACACTACACAATACACAATTAGGGGTAGGTAAAAGTAAATTATTTACTGATTAGAATTAGGTACATACAATGAAATACATGTTTGTCTTAAGCATTTTATCAAATGGTTCACTACCTTGCATAGACAAGGTAGCAAAATGTTTGAAAAAATGTCTCAAAGAAATGTGTTCTCATTGTGATGGAATGCCATGACAATCCATAGTAATTTAATTGTCATGGCATTCCATCACCATCATTGCATTCCATCACCATGAGACCACATTTCTTTAAGACATTTTTTCTGGCAATTCACTGCCTTGTCTATGTTACCACATTTTTCATACATTTCTTATATTGGTCAAATAGTGCAAAACATATATTCAACATAGCTTGGTAATGTTAATTCGGATCACAAATTATCTAATTACATATAATAATGTTTAATATCTCATAGGTCAATTTTGATCTTTTTCTTTATATAGTAATTATAAGTAAATGGGATATTATAATTATATGTAAATGGGATATTTCAATTTCAATTTTTACATATAATTATAATATCCCATATAATAGTTCTTAATATAAATAGCACCCTTTTGAAAGAGTGCAACTCTTCATTATTTATACCCTTTGAAAGGGACATAAACTTTCATAATCAGGTTTTCACTTCTCATTTCCATTAAGGACTAGACACCAATGAACTAGACAAATGCACTCAAGAACAAAAAATTTAAGGAAAAAGGATGAGCAAGTTTTCGAGGTAATCCCGAGTTAGGATTTGGAATAGATTCTAGTGGATGATTATGAAGCCTTGTGGAGGCACAAAAAATAAGGCAATGGATAGGTATGAGTAAGGGAGGGTACTGATTTGGATTCCAAACCACAAATTTGGATCTGGACTGATAGAGGTGATCATGATAGACAAAAATAAGTCTCTGATTACCGTGAATGAAGGGACATTGGGAGAAGGTGGCAAGAGATTAGGACACTTCAAATCCAAAGATGGATTTTGTTTTCACGAGATAGCATATTTCTTTCTCTTTAAGACAGAGCCCATTGTTCGATAAGGACAAGAAATCTGCATCTTGAAAATAGAACGATCTAATTAGTCTTTTTTGAGATTCTTGCCATTTTAAGGGATTATAAGGTTGAGGTTAAATAGGAAGGCAGACTGAGAAATGAATGTAGGAGGAGAATTGAGGGAAAATGGTCCATCACTTTGGGTTGAGTTTCCTATGTGCAGAGGAGACATTTCATCAGAAATGCAAGAGACTTTTTTAACTTGGATGAGGTCACTTGGGATGTGTTGTGGTGTCTTGCCAGGGGTAATTTGGGCGGGGACAGGAACTGGTGTGATGGATTTGTCTATGAGGCGATTCTATTCCCAATGGTTGACATCCTTGATTCCAAGGAAGAATCCATATAGATGATCGATGGATTCATAAGATCGGTTGATGGGCAAGCAGGAGCAAGTGCTATTCTGGACTTGGATTTGGGGAGCTAGACTGGTGCTTTGGATGTGCACTTCAATCCAGAACATTACATAGTGGATCCACTGGAGGAAGATTCTAAGTCAGAGGACAAGGATGCTCAAGAGGCTAGGGTTGTGCGAGAAAGGAAGAAGGATTTCATGGAAGAGGCTTGGGAGGTGTTATGGGTGGGTGTTAGAAATCATGACTTGAGGCCCTTCAGAAGATTCAGAAACTCAAATGATAACTGGCTTAGTGTGACCTTGACTGTGTATGGGGTGGACATTGGTGAATGGCTCCCATTATTTAGAATAGTTTTTTTTTCTATTTCTGCTACTATGTAGCCTACATATGGGATGTAAGGGAGCTATCCCCTTTTGATAGCACTTAATAATATTAAAAAAATATGTAATTGTAATACATGTCTGAGTTCTGATCTTCTAGTATGCTTAAGGTTCCTAGTGACAAGATGTGTTGGTCGCCTTGCACATCACATATGATGTCTTCCCCTAACATTCAATTTATTGTCCATATACAAAATAAGTACTTGACACAATCACAAGATTCAAATAACATCCTTCAAAGCCTTCATAAAGCATACGAACCCTTGCAATACCAAGAACAAGTCCCTAAAAACCCCTAGAAGATCATTGAAAAGGGAAACAAATAATTTTGATTATGTTTGAAATGCACATAAGATGAAGCTAAGTGATTTCTCACCTGTAAACTAATTTCCTCCTCTTGCGAATCTCCTCTCCTACATACGAATGAATTCTTCATTCACCACTGTCTGTGAATCTCCTCTCCTGCTTTGCCTTGTGGGAATGAAGTTTTTCGAAGTCTTTTTATTTGCCTCGCGGGAATGAAGTTTTTCAAAGTATTTTGCTTTGCAAAGTAATTTGAAATTGAAATTAACCTATGGGATATTATAATTATATCTAAATACAATATTTGAATTACATAATTAAATGGGATATTATATGGGTAATTATAATTAAATGGGATATTATATGGGATATTATAACTATATGTAAAAATTAAAATTGACCTATGGGATATTAAACATTTTTATATGAAATTATAAGTAAATATTGTCAAGGTATGAGATATTATATGGGATATTATTTATTTCTATATGTAATTATATGTAAAAATCAAAATTGACCTATGGGATATTAAACATTTCTATATTAAAAATTATTTATGATATTTTTCAAAGGTCTATTGGTCACAACCTATTAGTACATTGATACAATATTTTGTACCACGTTCTACCACTATGTTGTTTTGAGGCTTTTAGTTTGAAAAATAAGTAAGGCTAAACATAAAGACAAATATATTTAAATTTTATAGGGGGTGATCAAGAAGGAAATTTAAGGTTGACATTATGCTCACTATGACTAGTTCGTAGTTTGTTCCAGAGTGTTCCAAATAAATGCACTAGAGTATTGCGCTATGCACTAGCTGTTATTTAGAGGATCCAATTAATACTGAGAGGGGGGGGTGAACCTGTATTAATAAGAAACTAAAATCTTAAACCAAATTGATCAATACTTCACTAAAATATATCATAATCAGTACCGGTAGCCACTAAAATCAATCTACTAATCAAATTTACCAAACTGCTCATTTAAATGTTCCATATCATGCATGCAATAGAAAGATATCAACTTAACATAGACACAAATCAATCACCCTATGAAAACCAATGTTTTCACGTGGAAACCCAAATGGGAAAAACCACAGTGGGAATTGGTACCCACAAAATAATGCACTCTTTCTAAATGCACCCTGTTAGGAGCCTAGCTCGGTTAGGAGCTTACAATGATGCCCAGTTGGGAGCAAACCCTATTAGGAGTCACCCGGTCAAGGGATTTACAATATGAGCTTTATTAGAAGATTTTCCCTATTAGAAGAAACCTCGTAAGAGGGTTTAAACTCAAGTTGTTGAGCTACCCAATAAAGGAATTTACATGAACAGGGCCTGTTAGGACCTACTCGGTTAAGGGATTTTGAACCTGGTACAACTATTAGGGAACAATAGATGAACTATCTAGAAATAGCACTTCCTACTTGCTTGTTTAGATCCACTTTAGCTCCAATCTTCTTCACTCTTGCAGACACACACCTCTAGTTTGACTACACACTCTTTTCTCAGATTACCAACACAATAAAATTCATCAAAACTGGCCTAAATATACTTTACATCTTTGTCGGTTACAAAACCCTAGATACATCAAGGTTCAAATGAATTTATATCATAGATCATCACATATCATTACAAATCATCATACAGATCATTACAACAAATTTCAAGACAATTACAACTATTAAATGATCATAACACATCATCGCACATCGATCTGATAAGCAGTCAAACCCTTAAAACATTATGCTAAGCACTTTGTTTCTTTCCAATAAATTCCATCCTTAATCATGCCAAAATAGTATTTTAATTTCTCACATGGGTTGTGACACATCACCATCAAGCTATGGACATAATGAAATTTACTACCAAACCATAAAGCATCACCAGTTAAGAGATCTTGTTACCAGTTCTAAAACCATGCTAAAACCCTACTGAAAATACAACAATAAATCATAAACATGACTTTCGGTTATCAAAACATGATGTGGTTTAGGTCATAGACATTAGAATGATATAAACACATATTTCAAACTAAAACACTTAATTCCTCATCAATTTTTTAGAACCAATTGCTTAAGTATAACACTGTTTCATGTTTACTAGTTAAAGTCCTATTTTCTAGTTTGTCTATCAGCTACACAGTTCATCTCACCAACTTAATCCATTGCCGGTTAGGTTACACCAATAAACCTAGATGAAAAAGTAATCAAGAATAAAATAATTGTCATAGTTTTATCAATGACAACACAAATAATTGATCACCAAGTCACAAACCAATATCTCAATCTATACTGGTCATACATCACCATGCCATCACTCTCCTTATCATATCAACTATATATGACCAACAATCCTTATACCGGTATGTCAACATCATCATCAGTTATGCCAAGTATGCCAACATTGTCCCCCTTTGGCATTGATGACAATACTATAATAATCATCATCAAACTCATCATGCTTTACTCTCTCTTCTCCTCCTTTGTATGATCTTTTGGTGGTTATATTACTTTCCTCTTCTCCTCCTTTGTATGATCTTCTACTAGATATATTACTTTCTCTCATGTCTGCTACATTTCTTCTCCCAGTCATATTACTTCTTCGCCTTTGACATTAATACCAAAGGTGCAAATGCATCTTATAACATCATCATTGATGTTGCAGTCTCCATCATCTCTTCTACCTTCATCTAAGTTGCTCCCCATGAGGAGTATCCCACATCTCATCAATCCATAGTGATAAATATTCAATAATTCCATTGGATTGATGCATCACTTGCATCTTAGTTAATCTTGTATAGGGTTCTAACCCCTAATTTACCTCTGAGATATTCAAAGGTCACCTTAGGCAAAGGTTTAGTGAATATATCTTCTAATTGTTCTTTGGTAGACACATGTTCCATTCTCACTTTCTTCTCCTGTACTCTCTCCCTTAGAAAGTTATATTTCAACTCAATATGTTTAGTCCTTGCATGTAACACTGGATTTTTAGCACTAGCGTTGTCACGGTAAATAATCACTGGTTCATTCAAATTCTACTTAAAACCTTCCAAAACATGTCTCATCCAAATAGCCTATGTACAATTCATAGATGCAGCCACATATTCTGCTTCTGCAATTGACTGCGATACACAAGTTTTATTTTTATTGGTCCAAGGTACCGGTCTACGTCCAAGAAGAAAAGCTCCACCGGTTGTGCTTTCCTGGTCATCAACATTTCCAACCCAGTCTGCATCTATAAAAAAATTTAAAGCAAAGTTACCTCTATAAGGATACCATAAACCATAATCAACTATTCCTTTCAGATACTTGAATATCCTTTTAATTGCTACCAAGTGTGTCTCCTTGGGACTCTTTTGAAATCTAGCAACTAAACCAACAACATGTGCAATATCTTGTCTACTGTGAACAACATATTGCAATTTTTCAATCATAGACCTATATTATTTCTCATCTATAGAGGGTGAATCATCCTCTTTTGATAATTTGAAACCTGTCACCATTGGAGTACCAGCTAGTTAGCAGTCTTCCATCCCAAAAGTCTTCAAAATTCCTTTCACATACTTAGTCTAATAGACAAAAATCCTGCCTTCTAGTTACTAGACTTGTAACCCAATGAAAAAAATTATCTCACCGGTTAGAGACATTTCAAACTCTTTCTTCATTTCATCATCAAAAGCGGTACACAAATAATCATCTCCACCAAATATTTTGTCATCAATAAAAAATTTTGCAATTAATATTTTTTCTCCTTCAGTCTTTAAATAGATATTACTATCCTCACTTGTTTGTTGGAATCCTATCTTACTCAGATGTACATATTGTTGGCATTGCATGAATATTGCATTGGAGAAGATATTAGGAAGTGTTGTCATTGATGTCAATAGAAACCGATAATGAAGTTGTAAAGCAACTGGTAATGAAGCAATGAAGATCAACTGGTAACCCTATCTAGTTGAGAAGCAGAACCCTAACTGATGAATCTTTGAGATCGGTTGTGGTGATTTATCACCGAATGATGATCAGTGATGAAGATGCCACAAAATCATGTTGCATGTGATGAGTTTCAAAATGGTTTTGGCATGTAAATATAACCATTTATCTTGGGAATGATCAAATTCATAGTATGAAGTGAAAAATGCGTGATGTGTTACAAGATTCAAAGTACAATGATCCAGGAGCAGTTGTAGATGCCTAGAAGAATGTAAAGTTAATTGCATGTAATCTAACGGTCAAGATTGAATCGATGTGTTTGTAATCTCTATGAGAATTTTAGGCTTTGCATTGTGTTACCGACCTAATGTATTTGTATAAGGTTGATGAATTGATTGAATGAGTGGTTGGCAAATTTGATTAAGTGTGAAAGTGATTGTTGCCAAACCTAGAGGTGTGTCTACAAAATGATGTGAAGGCAGATAGGAGCAGTAAACGATTTGATTCAACAAGGAAGTGTTATTTCCAAATTGATCAAGAACCTGTTGTTCTCTAACCATTACAATAGTTTTAAATCCCCTCACTAGGTAAGCTCTAATAGGCTTGTTGTTGAAATCCTCTAACCAGGTGATCCATTAGCTTGGATTTCAAATCCTCCACTAAGGTTACCTTTAATAGGGTATTACCTTTAACAAGGTATTTATAGTCAATCCCTTAACTGGGTGGTCCTTAACTGGATCTGTTCCTAATGGAACATTATTGTATAAGCTTCTAACTGGGCTTGGCTCCTAATAGGGAGAACTTTAGAAGAGTTAAAAATACTTGTGGGTATTCATCCCTAGCGTGGTTTTTCCCATTTGGTTTTCCACATGAAAAATCATTGTGTCAAGTGGTGAATGATTTTGTGGATGTGTTTTTGGTATGGTTGACATGAATGATTGGTAAATCTACATAAATATATTTAAATGATTGGAAATGATCTGAAATATGTCATTATAGGTATTATTGAAGTGGTTTAAGGTTTTGGTCAAAGGATATTTAAGTTTCAGATCTGTTGCATTATATCACTAAAGTATTTGGTCAACCGGTAAGGTTTAATAGTGTAGCTATAGATTTGTTAAAGTGACTAAACCAGTAAACTTTGTGAGATGATTCTTAGATGAAAATAAGTTTGGTGAGAATTTAGTTTACTCTTCAACTACTGATTCACCCACCCCTCTCAGTGGTTGACCGGATCTTTATAGTTTCATCATATTATCACAAGTAGTCTCTCATACCATGCTCTCGATGCTTGTTTCAATCCATATAATGCCTTTTGTAACTTGCATACCATATCTTTATCCTCTATCAAAGTAAATCCATCTGGTTGTTCTATATACACTTCTTTAGGAATACCATTCAGGAAAGTTGATTTAATATCCATTTGATAGACCTTAAAACCTTTAAAAGTTGTAAAGACAAGTGACAATCTAACACCTTCAAGTCTTTCCACCAGTGCAAAGGTTTCACCATAGTATTCACCTTCTTCTTGTTCATATCATTTGCATACAAGTATTGCCTTATTCCTCACAAACTCACCATATTCATTTAACTTGTTTCTAAAGACCCACTTTGTACCAATCATATTTTTGTCTTTCGGTCTAGGAACAAGAGACCATGTATTTTTTTGCTTAGTTTGATCTTGTTCTTCATTCATTGCATTAATCCAATCATCATCTTTCAATGCTTCTCTAACTATCTTTGGTTCAACAGTTGAAATCAAACACGAATTTTCTCTAATTTTTCTTCTAGTTAACATGCTAGCATTCTTGTCACCTATAATCTAGTCTTCTGAATGATTTAGCCTTACATATCTTGGGATTATCAGTTCCAGTGCAGTGACTTATTCTTCATGTTCATCATCTTTCTCATCATCTACCAGTTGAGAAACTATTTATGCATTGTTTTGTTCATCATTTTTTTGCACTTCCAGTTCAATAAACACTAGTTTTTCTTCATCATTTGTAGGCTCAAATCCATTGATCTCATCAAGTTTGTCAAAGAATTCATCAACCTTAATATTCACACTCTCAACTATCTTCTTTATCCTTGTATTGTAACACTTAAAATATTTTCTCTTGGTGGAATAGCCAATAAATGTTCCTTCATCACTTTTTGCATCAAATTTACCAATAAAATTATCTCTTTTAATGAAACATCTGCTCCCAAAAAACTTTAAAATCTAACATTAGGAGTTTTTCCATACCAAAGCTCATAAGGTGTTTTACCATTACCTTTCTTAACAAGAACTCGGTTCAAAGTGTAAACAACAGTGCTAACTGATTCTATCCAAAACATCTTTAGTACATCTCCTTATATCAACATGGTCCTAGATGCTTCCACAATTGTCATGTTTCTTCTCTCAGCTATTTCATTTTGTTGTAGATTCCTAGGTGTAGACATTTGCCTCTTTATTCCCTACTTATCACAATACTTTATAAACTCATCAGAAGTGAATTCACCACCCTGGCTAGATCTCAAACATTTCAAACTCTTCTCAATTTCCTTTTTTACTAAGGCTTTAAAGGCCTTAAATTTACTAAAAGATTCAGATTTTTATTTTAGAAAAGTGACCCACATTATCCTTGAAAAAAAATTAGTAAAATCATAAAATACTTATCACCATCAAAGCTCCCAGTTCTCATAGGACCACATAAGTTAGTATGCACTAAATCAAGAATATTCTTAGAAGAAAAGGATTTACTCTTAAAAGATGTATAAGTCATCTTACCCATCTGACATTCTTTACATAACACATGTCTGGTTTCAAAATTTGTGGCATAGCTCTCACCATACTAGATTTGTTGACCCTTATCAAGTTATCAAAGTTCAGATGACAAAACCTTTTGTGCCATAACCATCCTTCCTCGGTTCTAGCCACCAAACAAATATTCACATTAGCATTCAACTGAAATAGATTACATCTAGTTTGTTTTCTAGTAGCAATCAAATCTCCTTTGAGGTGATATCCTTTGTCATTCAATTATCCAACACTCAATAAGTTATGTTTTAAGTCTTCTACCCAATAAACATTATCTACATTACTTTTACCATTCAGAGAGATAGATCCTTTACCTTTAACCATATAGGGTGAGTTCTTACCAAATCTTACCACACCGCCATCAAATTCTTCAAGTGATATACATTTTTTTTATCACTAATCATGTGGTGTTAACAACCACTATCACTCGTTAGACACAATGCACCACTGAGAGGGGGGTGAATTAGTGGTTCTCAAACTTCTCCTTTTAACTATCCTACAAGAGCATATCAGTTATTAGATCTAACTTAGAATAGACTTACCGGTTAGTGGGGAGACCAACACTAATGTAATCACACAAGGGAACATCACATAACACCAGTATGTACAAGGAAACCCCAAGATGGGAAAAACCTCGGTGAGCAATGTTGTTGGAGTCTACTGCTTCAATCTAGCCTCACAATCAAAACTCTATTACAATGGTTAGGGCACCAACCCAAGGAGCTACAACCCTTGATTTAGGGCACCAACCTAAGGAGCACCAATGCCTGATTTAGGGCACTAGCCCAAGGAGCACCAACCCCTCACTAATTTATGGGCTACAACTCAAAGGAGCTAAAACCCCCACACCTAGCTACTACTCAGTGATCACAATAAAAATTCAAATACAAAAGTAATATCGTGGTTACAAAAGAGTTTTGCAACCTCTGCACAAAACTTCCTTCTGTCAGTGAGACACCTTCTCTGCTACACCACTTCACTCTTTTGTTGCTCTTCTCAAGTGCTGCATTGCCAGTAAACTTTACAGTTTACCGCTCCTCTATTCTACTCTACTGGATCTTCTCCTCACTGCTCTTCTCTTTACCTATACTATACTCTACCGGTTCTATGTCTGCCTTCTCTGTAGCTTCCTTCTCTTCTGCTTTGTTGCTATGGACACTACTGGTTTTGCAGTGCTACCATTTGAACACTTCAACTTGGTTCTCCCTCACACTCAGTCTCTTCTTAGATATTCATTGAGTACTTGACTAATTTTCTCTCACATGCAGAAGTAACACTCAATCACTTTGCAGTAGCACTATCTTCTTCCATTGAGCAACACTACTGTCTCATCTAGTGACAACCATCTCATATTTTGGCTCTCATATTTATATACTAGTTTTCATGCCAAAATCCAATTCAAACTTAGGGTGGTTAGGGTTTCCTCATCAACCTCGAGGAAAACAAAATCCAATTAGATCTTGACCGATCTGATCTCCTAGATATCTAACTATACTTCTCTTCCATTAACGGGCCTTCCAATACACATCTTCTAATCTTAGCAACCATGACCTCGTCTCTCGCCCTGCCACTGTCAAAATGTGATTAATCTTTCTACTGTTTCCTTCTCAAGGTCATATCACAATCTAATTTTCTTGCTTAGATCCAAGTGCCACCAACTCCTTGATTTTTCTCTGTCCCTCATTCTTCTTTGAGCCACACCCTTCTGATCCGATCCTCAAATCACGGGATCCATATTGAATGCACAACACTCCACCAACCTTTGCATCCTTTCCACCTCATCGTTTTGTGGCATCCACATCGATATCCACCTCTACTAGGTTTTCTATGTCAGTATGGATTTAATCACCGACCAACACCATTACCGGGTTTATCTACTCATATACTAACCCTATTGGTTAAACCCTCAACAAACTCTATCTTCAATCGGACCATTTTACTCTAGCTGCATCTGCTCAGCCTTGCCTTCTCCTTGATCATCTTGGACCATATCACAATTGGTTTGTCAAAGTGACAAACTTATCACTCTTCATCAATACCAACATCTCAACATGCCTTCTCAATCAATCCAGTGCATATTCCTGATTTCATGCACTTGAGGCATCCCTTTGATTCACTGGTATATTTGGTGTGAGCCTTCAAAAACCTATCTCTACCTTATCTACCTTATCTCATGGAACTATAATGCACACTGTGCATAATAGGAGATAAGTTCCACTTACTGGTGGGAGTTAGTCCTTGTCATCTACATCTTGTAGTGCATTCATGTAGCTTCCTTGTTTGTGTAGAAAACCTTCAAATAGGCACATGTGATCCGATGTGAGCATATTCACTACCAGTGATTTACTTCTCATGATGACTGCATCTTCATCAGGTGGGAGTCCTATTGTTCTGCAACCTCATAATATATCGGTGACCTATTCATCCTTCTCCTCCCATGTTGATGTGATTTAGGTAACATTCTACCTCTTCATCACAACTAACATCCAAGCACCTTGCTCATCCTGCTTGTACACTGGTCATGAGCTTTGCAGGCTGACAACCACTCACTTGGTTGATCTGACTTCTCCATGTCAACACATCACTTACTAGTATACATCCTTTCCTTACCAGTGATCTGCAACACAAGATGATATCAAGGATATCTCAAACTGTACTCCTCCATGACAGTGTTGCACATACATCTCTCATATATGTAGTCATCCCATACCAGTTGACATCAATGACAACACAATGCCAACAATCTCCCCTTTCGGCATTGATGTCAACACATGTAGTATGTTGTATACTACAAAATCCTTCTCTCCATTTGACAACAATGACAAAGGACATTGTTAGGTTATCATTCATCCTTGTATTTACCGGTTATTGACAAAATTATTTCTCCCCCTTTTTCTTTACCGGGTGTCTCTCCTCCTTTGATACCAATTATTACAAATTGTTACATCTTCTCACGTCACAACACTTGAGATGGAGGACTCAACTATCAACTGACACCAATTGATCATGCAAATTTTATACCATTTGTTAAAATACTCAATTATAGAGGGATGTGTCAGTGAACACTACTCACTTGCCATTCAAACTGCATCACTTCCCATTTGATCCCAAATTTCTTTAGATTCAAATGTGATTGTACTATTAATACAACTATCCAAATGACAAGTAGATACCCATAACCATGAAATTCTCTTGGGTATTCCTACTCTAATTTCCATCATCTACAGTTTGGGCAATCAGTGCATTTATGCTTTCAAGGTCAAGCATGTCAGCCTTGCATCATAACCACTTGAACTCTCCCTGAGTCATACATCTCGGGTCCTTATCTCCTATTAGATCCAATATTGAGGCTCTAATCATCTCCATGTACTGGTTGATCTGTGCAACTATGATCATCTAATGAACTTTCAGCTTCATTACATCTACCACAACCTATGACAAGATCCGGGATGTGCACAATGCCTTACAATGTCATCATCAAGCCATAAATCAAACTGGTTAGCACATAAACATGTATGCCTGCATGATCAACCATTCAGGTCTTTTCCAATACCACCTGATACATAGACTCCACATTCCATGCTACTAAGGTTATTGCAATGATCTCCAACCTCATTGTCTTACATAACTTGTAAGTACCTATTAGCATTCATGCATGTAACATCCTGCACATATCGGTTTCCTGTACCAGTCCATTATCACTACCGGAGCACCTTTTTGTGACTCCTAACCTTTGTGTCACTTTGTATCTGATTCCAATTGTTATCTCATCATACTTGACACAATAGTAGTGATCCAACATTCCTCTATAGGTGTGTAGTCAAGGCAGTCTCTACACACACTTATCATCTCATTTTCTTCTTTCATACCAGCAACACCTTGTTCTTCAAAGTGTCCTTCACTGAGGGGGTGAATGATCTAGTTCAATATACTACTCCCCCTGAGGTCCTCCATCTTCTTTAAGCCTTAGGAGATATCACCTACACATTGAATGCATAGTGCTTGTCCATGGTCTTCTTCCTCCATACTTGCTTGGTCTTATTCTTCTTTTGATTTTCAGGCTTGGGAGTAGGTCTTACCTTCTTCTGTTCATGGGTCCTTTCATTTCCAGATTTTGCACCACACATAGAAGTAGTGCTATATTAGCACACAACATTTATCCCAACTTCATGATTGCGGAATCTCTTGACATACCTGTTTGACCATCTTCTCCTGGTCATGTTTATGTGTCTAGCAGCTAAAACCAGTGGACCTCTTGCTCATACAGGGACATTTCTCCTTTGTTTCTATGCAGGTTTCTAACTTCCATATGCTTTGTACCCACTTTATGCAAAGCATAGTTGTTATACCGACCTCAATGTGACTACAAGCTCCTCTTCCTACATTCAATCTCTTTATGGCCAAATCTATTGCAGTTATCACACACAATATTTGCATAACCAAGAGAGGGGACATGCATGTATCTATTCCTTGATACATTTTTCTCATATGCATGATGTCTATGGTATCCTAGATTATTCCTTTAAATCTCTTTCTTCATTCCTCTTCTCTATGGCCATAAGCATTACATGCAAAGAAATAACCGGAGAAGGATGGCATATGACTTACAAATTTATTTTTCCATATATGGGGAGATCTTACTAGTTTAGCATCTCCACTTCTCCTTCCTTAGAATGGATCCTTGGTTGTTCATTCTAGGCAACTCTTTCATCTAGTCTCTTCTTCTCCCACACTTTCTTTACCTTGTAGGTGGTTGCATTTCTTTGTCCTCTGCCGGTAGGAGGTCTTCTTTGCTAACTTCTCATGTTCCTGCTTCCAGTGAAGCTGTCTTCTCCCATCTTCCCTTTACCTTTGGGATCTGCATTGTTCCTCCTTCTTGTAGTACTGGTCTTCATTCTTGTCTACAAGTCTTCACTCTGTCCCTTGTTTTCTCCATTTGAGGAGACAATCTGAATGTCATTGTGGGGGACATTCATGTTGGTGGAGCATTCACTGGCACCACATCCTAGTCCTTCAATGTCCTTGGCATGCTTTTACTTTTTCAACATTTTGTCCAAGGCATCATTATTTCCATCAAACTGGCTTCTTACCTTGAGCTCATCCTGACATTTCTCAAAGTCATTTTGGAGAACCTCTATTTCTCCAAGCAGCTATTGATATTATTTATCTTTTACTTCTAGCTTAGAGGCTAAATCACTGCATCAACACTCCTTGGTGTCTTCCTCTTGAGTCTTCAATTCTGAGATGCATTTCTCAAATTATTCAAGGCATATTGTCAATCGATTCTGCTCCACTATAGTAGCATTCTTGAATAGCTTGTACTCCTTTCTTACTCTACCGAGTTCTTCAAGTTCATTTACAATCTCTCCTTCAAGATCTAATTATGCTTCCTCTTCTTCTTCTCCTTCACTATTACTACCAAACACATCTTGTCGATGGGATCTATTTTCGCTATCACTTTCAGATGTGTGCTCCTCATCTTCAAATTCTTGAGCCATGAAGAGGTGGGTTCCTTCATCATCATTGATGTAGCTACTAGTAGATCTACCTCCATCATCTGTAGATACATGAGAAGCATTTCTCATCATATCATCACAAGTTGGTTCTATAGTAGTAGGCTCATTTCCATAGGGCTTCTTCAATCTTTCCCATAAGCTTTTTGCTGATTTACATATATCCACTTGTGAGGAGACATCACTGGTGAGCCTAGTGAATATAGCCTTCATGGATTCTTCATTGCACAAGCATCTTCTTTCTTCTTCAGATCTGGTGGGAGGACTGACATTTATAGGGAGACCATTAATAACTAACATCCATACATCAAACCCTAGAGAGGATAGGTAGACTTCCATTCTGCAACTCCAAATAGAATAGTTTGAACCATCAAACACAAGAGGAGGGATTTCCAATAAATAGACTATTGTGGCCTTAAGTTAGAAGCTAACCAAGTTGGAGAAAACTCATCTATCTAGGAACCTAGGCTCTGATACCAATTATTAGACACAATGCACCACTGAGAGGGGGGTGAATCAGTGGTTCTCAAAATTCTCCTTTTAACTATCCTATGAGAGCATACCAGTTATTAGATCTAACTCTGAATAGACTTACCAGTTAGTGGGGAGACCAACACAAATGCAATCACACAAGGGGACATCACATAACACTAGTATGTATGAGGAAAGCCCAAGATGGGAAAAATCTCAGTGAGAAATGTTGTTGGAGTCTACTGCTCCAATCCAACCTCACAATCAAAACTCTGTTATAATTTTTAGGGCACCAACCCAAGGAGCACCAACCCTTGATTTAGGGCACCAACCCAAGGAGCACCAACCCTTGATTTAGGGCACCAACCTAAGGAGCACCAACACCTCACTAATTTATGGGCTACAACCTAAAGGAGATACAACCCCTACACCAAGCTACTACTCAGTGATCATAATTAACATTCAAATACAAAAGTAATATCCTGGTTACAAAAGAGTTTTGCAACCTCTACACACAACTTCCTTCTGCCAGTGAGACACCTTCTTTGCTACACTGGTTCACTCTTCTGCTCCTCTTCTCAAGTGCTGCATTGCTGATAAACTCTATCAGTTCACCTCTCCTTTGTTCTTCTCTACTGGATCTTCTCCTAACTGCTCTTCTCTTTACTGGTACTATACTCTGTTAGTTCAATGTATGCCTTCTCTGTAGCGTCCTTCTCTTTTGATATGCCGGTATGGACACTACCGATTTTGCAATTCTACTGGTTGAACACTTCAGGATGGTTCTCCCTCATAGTCAGTCTCTTCTTAGATACTCGTTGAGTACTTGACTGATTTTCTCTCACATGCAAAAGTAACACTTAATCACTTTGCAGTAGCACTATCTTCTTCTGTTGACCAACACTACTCTCTCATCCAGTGACAACCACCTCATATTTTGGATTGCATATTTATAGATTGGTTTTCCCACCAAAAACCAATTCAAACTTATGGTGGTTAGGGTTTCCTCATCAGGCTCGAGGAAAACCAAATCCAATTAGATCTTGATTGATCTTCTCTCCTAGATAGCTAATTGTACATCTCCACCAATAACGTGCCTTCCAATACATATCTTCTAATCTTAGCAACCATGACCTCATCTCTCGCCCTGCCTTTGTCAAAATGCCAATAATGTTTCTTTTGTTTCCTTCTTGTGGTCATCTCACAATCTGATTGTTTTCTTAGATCTAGACACCATCAACTTCCTAATTTTTCTCTGTGGCTCATTCTTCCTCAAGCCACACTCTTCTAATTTGTTCCACAAATCACTGGATCCATATTGAATGCACAATAGCAGAGACATCTATCTCTACATGACACTCCACCAACCTCTCTATTCTTTCCACCTCATCTCTTCATGGCATCCACATCGACATCCACATCTACTAGGTTTTATGTGTCGGTATGGATTGAATCACTGACCAACACCATTACTGGGTTTATCTACTGGTATACTAACCCTGTCAGTTAAACCCTCAACAAACTCTATCTTCAATTGGGTCATTTTCCTCTGTCTTTGTTGGCATATGGACACTCCAATGAGACATTGTGTGTGATTGAAGGTTTTGTCATTGATGGCAACCTTGCAATCCTATGGCATTGGCAAGACATTATACTAGTAAAGCATTACACAGGCAACCTTGCAATCCTATGGCACCGGCAAGACATTCTACTAGTAAAGCATTATTCAAACAAGACATTATACCGGCATCAGCAAGATCACTCTACACCGACACCGGCACCAGCACAGAAGAAAAGATGTATACCAACATAGAGGCTGATAGGATTTTTGATATGTAATATTTTGTTTATTATTGTAAGCCGACTTGGCAAATTGTAAAATGACTCTTGTATATAAAAGAGATCATTGTAGTCATTTGTAGGATATGGAGAGGAAGCATAAAGAAAATTATAAGGTAGACCTAATGTGCGAATTGTAGGTCAAGGGTATATGTAAAGAATAGATCAAGAACTAGTATTGAATCTGGAATTGAAGATGCTATTGTAAAATAGTACAGATCATTGGATTTGCATAATCCTCATTGTAAGTCAGTGTGACTTCTTATTGAGAAGTGTGCTCTAGGCAGTTGGCCTTCCTGCATGTGCAGGCCCCTATTGTAAGTAATATTTTCTTATTGGCCAGTAAGTGAATATTGTGGGTCACAAATCCCACCAAGGTTTTTCCCACACCGGGTTTCCTCATTAAACATCTTGTGTTATGGTGTTCTTTTCATGTGGATGTTTTTTATTCTATTAATTCTTGCATACCAGTACACTGTTACTTTATGTTCTTCATGTTCTATTTTAAGAAAATCACATTACCAGTCAGATACTGATTCAACCCCCCCTCTCAGTATCTATGGGAACCCTAACAATTGGTATCAGAGCCTGGTCCTCTATTTTCAGAAGCCTAACAACTTGAAGAAGATCTTGACACTGGTAAAGATGGAAAATCTGATGAAGCAACTTGAAGGAGCTCTTACTGACTATGATGTAGAGAAGTTGAAAAATATCAAATTAGAAGATGATTTAAAAGCAGCTCAAGACATTATTCAGGCACTTCAAGAAAATCTTACTGTTACAAGAAATAAGAGAAGAGAACTTTGTGAAAAATTGCAAAATGAGAACGATGAAAAGGAATCACTAAATGATATGATAAGCAAATTGAAACAAGAGATCATGACAACAAAAAATGAAATGTAGGATATGACTATGAGATTTTGCGAAGAGATTGAGGACAGAAAGAAGAATGAAGAAGAATTGACCAGAAGACTAAGTGATGCAGCAAATGAGAACACAAGACTTAGCTATGAGAATGACATGTTGAAGACAGATCTGATGCATACTCAGAATGACTCGAATGAACTAATGAGACAAAAAGAAATCTTGGAAAGGTAATTGGAAACTGCAAATCAACACAAAGAAAAATTCAAGAAAAGCTCAAAAGAACTTGGTACCTTATTGAAGAATCAAAAACCCAAAGGTGACACTTCTGGAATTGGATTTGAAGTTGGAGAAAGCTTTGGTACTACAAATACCCAGGATCATAGCAAACCGGTAAGACCTTCTAATACTTACAAATTCAATGGAAAATGCTTTAACTGCAATAAATATGGTCATAGGGAAAATGAATGTAGATCTAGGAATTATCAGAATATCAATCCTCCCACCGGTCAATGCTCCAAATGCAACAAAATTGGTCATAACTCTGAAAATTGTAGAATGAATGTAAGATGTTATGTTTGTGGAAGATTTGGTCATTTATCAAATCAATGTAGAACACAAACTGGCATAGGTTATGGGAAAGCTATTCAGAAAAATAATGTAACTTGTTATGCATGTAACAAGATTGGTCATATTGCTAAATTTTGTAGAAGTAAACGTACATTGGTAGACAACAAAAGTACCAGTTTGAAAGGTAAAGAAAAGGTTGAAGAGGTTAAGAAAGAATTCTCAAAGAAATGGATTAGAAAAGGTGATCTAAATATTAGGGATACTCCTCCACCGATAGAACCAACAAATGCTCCATCGGTAGGACAATATGATGCTCCACCGGTAGGATAGAGCAATGCTCCACTGGTAGGATGTTCTTCATCTAATTGAAGAAAATTATCTTGAGGGTTTGGCAATCTAATGACACATGTGCTATTATTCCCTCAGTTAGAGAAAAGAAGTTGAAAAATAACTCATTACCGGCAAATAAAGTTAAGCTAATACATTACCGACAAGTAATTAATGTGGTAGGTAGCAGAAAAGACTTTATAAAATAAGGTTTTGGCTCCATTTCACTTCACCAAGCATTCAAACTTTCAGAGAGCATGAATATTTCTGAGCTAAGGCATTTCAAGCAAAGAGGCAAAGCACTTCAGCAATCAATCCATCCAAAGGCAGAAAAAGGTATTTATCATCATGGCATCCTCCTCTACACCTGAATTCATAGCAAACCCTATAGTAGTCAAGGTTATAAAATGCCCTAGGCCCATGTTTGAGCTAGTTCCCAAGGTAGCTAAGAAAGATGACAATACAGGTGCTTTTTCCCAAATTCCAAAAGGTGTTGTTTATGCAGAAGACCTTAGAATGTATATTCATTGCAACATAGAGGAATTAGGTGCTGAAGAAATTAAAAACATATATAAGACTTTTATATGTGACAATTCCGGAAATGTAAAACCTGAACATAAAGTTGTTGAAACCGTAGGATTCACTGAAATCCTCTGCATTCCTGAATTTCCCAAGGAAGTGATTAGCATAGTTTTAAGCAAGGTACATGGTTCATTCTTTTGGCTTGATTCAGTGCACAAAATTAGAAAGGAAGTTATGAAAGCAGTAATAGGGTTACCTTCCACCGGTAACAGACCTAACAAGACTAAGAAGGTCTCCAATGACCTAGTAATGAAGTTAACTGGTACAACATCAGACAGAAGGTCTCTGAGGGTTAATGATGTGATGGATATAAATGTTAGATTTGTTAGCATGATTTTAGGGTACAAAGAAACTCATGCAAATAGACTCAAATCAGTCTAAAGTTTATGCATTAAGAGTGCTCATGATATGGTAAAAGAAAATGTGAAAATTGATGTATGTGAATGGTTAAAAGATGAGTTGATTGATAACTTAGCCAAAATCAAGAAGGATAAGAAAGGAACTTTTAGGTTTGGAAATTTACTTGTATGCATAATGCTACATATAACCAAATAGGTTCTTGGTATAGGCAACAAAGATTTTGGATTTGACATACCGGTAGGAAAACAATTATCAAACTTATTCAACAACATGGGTGAAAACAAGGAAAAGAATATCAATGAGTATTTTCAAGCACTAAAGGTCAGAATGAACAAAAGAATCAGACTATCACAGGAAATTGTCAACAAATACAAGGATGATATATATTTTGTAATAAAAAAGGATGAAACATGGATGGAAGCAGTCATCCCTAGGACAATCTGGGTAACAGAGATGGGGTATGAAATAGATGACCACATAGTGGAAACTTATGCCAAAGCACTTCTGGAAGCCCCCAATGAACCTAAAGAAGAAGTATCTGGTAGTGTTGAGACCATAGAAAGTCAAATTCAATCTAAGAAGAGAGTGAAAAAGGTTGAGGCATTTGTGAGAAAAGGATCCAGACAAGCAAAAGCCATAAAGGAAGATGTATTAAAGAAAATTGGCATAATTGAAGATGAGTTGGCAACCCAACAACCTGAAGCTCATCTATCACTGGTAGGTACTTCCTCAGAAGGAGATATGCCAACAACTTTCAAAAGAATTGTTAGGAAAACAGACCCCTCACCAGCAACCACTCCTTCACCTAGAAGGACAAGGCAGAAGCAACAAGCTGTGAGATCTCTGGTCAGAAAGGTCACACCTAAAAAGAAGCTGACACCCAAAAAGAAGAAAAAGACAAACAAATACTTGGCCCCTCTTGACATATTACTGAATGAGATCACAGAGGAAGGTAAACTAAAGAACATAGGGAAAATTTATGACACCCTATCGAATGATGAGAAAGGGCAAGTTGAGGAGAGTGTAATATTACACATGGACATGTATAAAAAGTTTTTGATGCAAGTCTTAAATGAAATTCTTGATGAACTATACAAAAGACTTAAGGCCAGAAGGCAAAGAATAATTGAATTGGATAAGAAAATTAAAATAGAAAAACTACTTGCAATATACCCGGTTAACTCACCTAAAGAAATTGATGATTTGATAGCTCAGGCCAACTGGATAGTTTTTTCCACTAGACACCGGCAAATTTCACTGATGGCAGGTAGAGTTACAGAGGTTTCAGAGGAAACAGAAAATGGTTGGGATATATTCTTGGTTGAAAAAGAAAAACAAGAAGAATATAGGAATCCCAAGCCCATTAAGGTATATCATAAGGACAAAGGGAAAGGTAAAGTTGGTGGACCACTAAGTATCAATATTAGAGACAACTTACCCCCACCTCCTTTAAATACTCCACCGGTAAAAACAACAACTACTGAAGATCAACCGGCAACTAAGAGTATTGATACAGAGGATAATAATCCTAATCCTGAAGTCCTGTATACTGTGAATGTTGATACTTAGAAGATCAACATAGTGGTAGATAAGGATACAAAAGATAAATCAGGTATACCCAAAGAGCCTCTGGTAATAGGGAATATAGAGCAACCGGCAACAGATACAGAGAAAAGGATGGAATCTAGAACACAAACAAAGGAACCAACAGAGCTAAAGGCTCCAGAACAGATGCCACCGGTAAGATTTGAAGCAGGAAAACCAGTGCTTAAAGAAATGCAGACACAAACAGACCTACCAGAGGTCAATACAAGCTTGGTCACTTCCACCGGTACTCAGTTTGTTGGGTCACCATCAAATGTGACTGAGGTATTACTTGAATCTATCAAGAAAATAACTGATTATAGCTCACAAGCTTATAAAGCAATAGATGATTCAATTCCATTTTTGAAATCAATAGCTCCTAATTGTAATATAGACAATAAAGATTCTTTAGGCTAGTTGGATACACTTTGTAAATTTATTTTTGGAAATTTTGAGCAAACAAAGGTAGAATCTGTAAAGGAAATGGTAGAAAAAGAGAAACATAAATTCTTTAAGGAAGGAATAAAGAAGTGTAATAGGGAGTTCGACACACTTCTATTGGAACTGTGTAATTTGTTAAAAGAGTACAAAAACCTGTATAAAGATACATGTAAAACAAACTTTTTGACTTTAGATATTGCCAAAAAGATAAGCAAGGCACAGGATGAGATAAACAAACTTGCAGACAATTTTGTCAACTCACTTGATTCATTATCATTTTTTGAAGAAAAGATAGAAAATTTTGAGGAAGAATTGCTCAAATTGGAAAGAGAGAAAGGGAAAATAATAAACAAGGCAAAACTTTTGAGATCTAAACTAAGTCCAAGATTGGACTATTTAGCATCTCTATGGAAGGAAATTTCAGAGGCACTAACACAGGGAAGCAAAACACTGCCAGAGCACTTGCAGTATCTCACCGGTATAGTAAACAGAACTGAGATAGCAATAAAAGATAGTAAGAAGTTTATGGATGGCATAAACTTAATTTTGGGAGATCTTCTTCAAATAATAACTACCCAACTACAAGGTTGAGGTTATGGATAACTACAAACTCTACTAACCTTTGTCATTGATGCCAAAGGGGGAGTAGTAGGATGAGAAAATTCAAAAACACAGGGATCATCTTGTCAGGGGGAGTTCTCACATTTTTGGTAACATTTTTGGTCTACACATTTTTGGATATCTTTTCGAAATTTCTCATGAGTGTTGCCATCAATGCCAAAGGGGGAGATTGTTGGCATATGGACACTCCAATGAGACATTGTGTGTGATTGAAGGTTTTGTCATTGATGGCAACCTTGCAGTCCTATGGCATCGACAAGACATTATACCGGCAAAGCATTACACAAGGAACCTTGCAATCCTATGGCACTAGCAAGACATTCTACTGGCAAAGCATTATTCAACAAGACATTATACCAGCATCAGCAAGATCACTCTACACCAGCACCGGCACTTGCACAAAAGAAAAGATGTATACCGGCACAGAGGCCGACAGGATTTTTGATATGTAATATTTTGTTTATTATTGTAAGCCGACTTGGCAAATTGTAAAATGACTCTTGTATATAAAAGAGATCATTGTAGTCATTTGTAGGATATGGAGAGGAAGCATAAAGAAAATTATAAGGCAGACCTAATGTGCGAATTGTAGGTCAAGGGTATATGTAAAGAACAGAGCAAGAACCGGTACTGAATCTAGCATTGAAGATGCTATTGTAAAACAGTACAGATCATTAGATTTGCATAATCCTCATTGTAAGTCAGTGTGACTTCTTATTGAGTAGTGTGCTCTAGGCAATTGGCCTTCCTGCATGTGCAGGCCCCTATTGTAAGTAATATTCTCTTATTGGCCAGTAAGTGAATATTGTGGGTCACAAATCCCACCGAGGTTTTTCCCACACCGGGTTTCCTCATTAAACATCTTGTGTTATGGTGTTCTTTTCATGTGGATGTTTTTGAATCTGTTAATTCTTGCATACCGGTACACTGTTACTTTATGTTCAGCATGTTCCATATTAAGAAAATCACATTACCGGTCAGATACTAATTCACCCCTCCTCTTAGTATCTATGGGAACCCTAACATCCTTCTCCCTAATCATCTCAGACCATATCACAACTATTTTTTCAAAGTGACAAACTTATCACTCTTCATCTGTACCAGCATCGCAACATGCCTTCTCAATCAATCCAGTGCATATCCCTGATTTCATGCACTTGAGGCATTCCTTTGATTCACTAGTAGATCCGGTGTGAGCCTTCGAAAACCTGTCTCTACCTCATCTACCTTATCTCATGGAACTATAATGCACACTATGCATAATAGGAGATAAGTTCCACTTACCGGTGGGAGTTAGTCGTTGTCATCTAAATCTTGCAGTGCATTCATGTGGCTTCCCTATTTGTGCAACAAACCTTCAAACATGCACATGTGATCTAGTGTGAGCATATTCACTGTCAGTCATTTTCTTCTCATGATGATTGCATTTTCATCTGGTGGGAGTCCTACTATTCCGCAACCTTGTAGTATACCGGTGACCTATTCATCCTTTTCCTCCTATGTTGATGTAATTTAGGCAACGTTTTGCCTCTTCATCACAAACAACATCGAAGAACCTTTCTCATCCTGCTTGTACACTAGTCATGATCTTTGCAGGATGACAACCACTGACTTGGTTGATATGACTTCTCCATTTCAACACATCACTTACCAATTGACATCCTTTCCTTACCGGTGATCTGCAACACAAGATGATATCAAGGATATCTCAACCTATACTCCTCCATGATAGTGTTGCACATACATCCCTCATACCGATAGTCATCCCATACTGATTGACATCAATGACAACACAATGCCAACATCAATTATCCATTCATCACTAAAGTCAAATTGAGACACCAAAGCCTTTTCATTAGACAAATCTTCTTTTACAGAAACAAATACAATCTCCTTATTGTCATTCTTCAGATTCCTCATCAGTCACTCCTTCATCAATGGCAACATAGAATTGTTTCTTCCCTTTTCCTTTATATTTCCTAAACTTCTCCTTTCTATCACTGTTAGGATAGTTTGCAGATATATGTCCAATATTATTGCAAGAGAAACACTTAAGAGGTAGTTACCTTTATATTTTCCAATGCCTCTTGGAAGTCTCTTAGCTAGAAGAGCTTCAAACTCCATCAAGTTGTCTTCATCATCCACATCTGCCCTGCTACCACCATGACTTGATCTACAATCATAACTGTGACATACATCTTTTCCTTTTCTCACAGGTGTACCGGTTACATATGCCTTAAAAGATGATTCATATGACTTAGAAACACTATTATCAAAACTATTCAATTCAAATGCAGTCAGTTTAGCAATAAGTGAATCAACAGTGACCTTATCACTATTCACTGGCCTTAACTCTTGAATAGTAGAAACTCTAATTGCATAGGTAGGTAAAAGAGTTGTAAGCATCTTACTTACAACAGTGTCATGTTCAATCTTTCCTCTAGCACTTTTAATACTGTTGACAACCTCTTTGATACTTTGTCCATACTGAGCTATATTTTCACCTTCTACCATTCTCATATCATCAAATTTACCTCTAAGATTCTCTTCCTTATCTTTTTGAACATGTTTATCACCACCATAGCTTAGTTCTAATTTCTCCCAAACTTCAAATGCAGTTTCTAATCCATGTACATCAATGTATTCGGTATCAGACAATGCACTTACAAAGGCTTCCAGTGCTTGATTGTTTTCCTGGTGCTCCTTAAGCTGATCTAGAGTTAGAGGACCGGTAGGGGGTACATATTGTGTAGTTATCCTTAGTAAATTTTAGACTCTCCTTCTTAATCATTTCTTTCAGATCTTTTCCTCAAGCTAGTAAGCTTCCTGCACATAGAGGACCTAATGCTTTGATACCAACTATTATTTAGAGGATCTGATTAATACTGAGAGGGGAAGGTGAATTAGTATTAATAAGAAACTGAAATCTTAAACCAAACTGTTCAATACTTCACCAAAATAGATCATAATCAATACCGGTAGACATTGAAATCAATCTACTAATCAAACTTACCAATTGTTAGGATAACCAAATCTCTGATACCAATTGTTAGGATAACCAGTGAACAATTGAGAGGGGAGGTGAATCAATTATTAACAGATTATAATATTCAATCAACTTAATAACCTTTAACCTGATTAAGTATCGGTAAAGCAGAAACAGATACCGGTAAACAATGCAACTAAACAATTAAAAAAATAATCAATGCAAAGCAACCATACTACATAACATAATGATTTGTACGTGGAAAAGCCAGAAAGGGAAAAACCACAGTGAGAAGCCTACCCACAGTCAGCTGATAATTTTGCAAAAAGTATGTGTTATAATGAGGGGCCTCCACATGTAGGAAGGGACACTGCCTAGAGCATACTACTCATTACAAAAGATTCTCACTGACTATAGAGAGGCTACAACCATCTCATGATAAATGGACAACAATCCAATAGAGTGAACTGCCAAAGATAGCATCTACCATGCCTGATTACAGTCTCGGTTAAGCTCAATACCGGAGGCCTTTGACCTCTTCCTTAATCCCAATTCTATCACCTATGATCGACCAAGTCTCCTTCACATATGATATTTCATTTCAAGACCATGAAAACTTATTCCATTCCCATACCATGATCTACAATGAGATCTTACATCATTTTATACAAACCCTAAGGCCTATACCAATTAGGTCGGCCACCTAAAAGATATTACAATAATATCATTATATAAATCCATATTACAATGATATTCCATGTTGTCTTAAGACCAAATCAATAATAAAAAATCCATAAAACATCTTGAAACATCCTGGTAACGTGTAGAGTATACGTTAACATGATACTGGTCCATAACCTAGATAGCCACTGGACCTATTCTGGGTCCACCATGCCAAAGTAATATCTTCAAGTAGTTGAAGCATGATCAAGGAACATCTTCAACATCTTGAAATCCATGTAGAAGCTAAACCAACACTAATTATGCATCTTGTCAAGATTCTTCGATGAGAGGTCTACCAGTAAAGCCTTAACCTAGTTTTGGTAAGGGTTTACCAGAGTGTATGATAGCATCTGATTACCAAGTCAATACCATCTAAAAAACACATGCTCCTAAAGCATGTACCACATTTAACCAATCACATTCCATAGATCCAAACATGTCAGAAGTGTCCAACAGATAGTCTATTTTGTTGGTAACACTAGATATTCTACCGGTAACCAAAACCTATATGCCAGTAACCAACCGTAACAGCTAGTATGGACATCAATGACAAAAGATCAATACAACACATAATCAATTCATCCAATAATGCCAATAATCTACCCCTTTGGCATTGATACAAACACTAGATGTGAAAGACATCTGAGTACCCAAAAAAATGCTAAAAAAGTCTCCCCCTATGAAAGACAACCAACAATCTCTTGAATATCAATAACTCTCCCCCTAGTGTATACAACTCCTTTTCTCATTTTCACATCAATATCTCTCCCCCTTTGACATCAATGCCAAAAATCTAACAAAAATATCAAAGAAAGAATATAAACCTATGTATCTCAAAGCTGACTACTCCCCCTGAGTAGTAGCATCACTCATTAGTGCCAAAATGAATAATATCTCTAATAATGCATGTTGGACTGATGACACACTGCATCAATCAAGTCTATGTCGAAGGGGCAAAAACCCCCAACCTATCTCTCAAATAATCAAATGATTTCTTAGACATTAGTTTAGTGAATATATCTGCAATCTGTTCTTTAGTGTTCACATAAACCAATTTGACTTCCTTTCCTTCTACCTTGTCCTTCAAAAAGTTATACTTTATTGATATATGCTTAGTCTTAGAGTGAAATACCAGATTCTTAGACATGTCAATAACTGCAGAGTTATCACAATAGATAACTACTAGTTCAGTACAATTTATCCTAGTATCCTTCAACATTTGCTTCATCCACAAGACTTGAGTGCAATTAATTGTTGCTGCAACATACTCAGCTTCTGCAGTAGATAAAGAAATACATGACTATTTTTTGTTGATCCATGAAACTAGTTTCTTTCCAAGAAAGAAAGCTCCACCAGAAGTGCTCTTCCTGTCATTAGTATCTACTACCCAATCGAAGTCAGTATATGCACATAAAGTGAAATCATCAGTTTTAGAAGACCATAAACCATATTCTATTGTTCTTTGAAAATATCAAAAAATCCTCTTTACTTCACATTCATGATTTTCTCTAGGATTACTTTGATATCTTGAAACAATACTTACTGCATTAATAATATCTAGTCTAGTCTGAGTTAAATATAACAGACCACCAATCATAAACTTATACCTTGATAGATAATTTCTCACTTGTCACCATAGGAGTACTTATCGGTTTGGATTTATCCTTACCAAACTTCTTCAACAATTCCCTCAGATACTTAGTTTGACAGATAAAAATGCCTTTGTCAGTTTGAGTAATCTGCAAACCTAAGAAAAATCTCATCTCACCAATCATGGACATTTCAAATTCATTCTTCATATTGTTAGAAAATTCCATGCACAATTTATCTTCTCCTCTAAAAATGATATCATCAACAAATACTTCAATAATCAGAATATCATTATCAGTGATCTTATAATATAAGTTACTATCAGCACTGCCTTTAGTAAAACCAAGCTTCAAAAGATATTTATCCAATCTTGCATACCAAGCTCTAGGAGCCCGTTTCAATCCATATAAAGCTTTCTTCAATTTACAAACCATATCTTTATCATCTATCAGTGACAATCCATACTTCTTCTTCAAGTTCACCATTCAAAAATGCACATTTAACATCCATTTGATAGACCTTATAGTTCTTATAACTTGCATACACAAGAAATAGTCTAACAACTTCAATTCTAGCTACAGGTGCAAATGTCTCACCATAATCAATTCATTCCATTTGAGAATATCCTTTACAAACCAATCTAGCCTTGTTTCTTACAACTTGACCATCCTCATTCAGTTTATTCCTAAAAACCCATTTAGTTCCAATAACATTCTTATTTATAGGTCAGGGAACTAAAGTCCAAGTTTCACTCTTTTCTATTTCATCTAATTTATCTTCCATAGCCTTTAACCATTATTTATCCTTACAAGCTTCAATAATAGATGTCGGTTAAACTTGAGAAATAAGACATACCTCTTCATTTGCCAGTCTTATTCTTGTCATAACTCCCTTGTTCCTATCTCCAATGATTTGATCTTCAAAATGATTTAATCTTATATACCTTGGTATCTTCTGAACTTCAGGTTCACGACTCTAATCATCAGTCACAGTTGAATTTTCAGATTGTTATGGTGTAACTGTCTTAGTTTCCTATACCGGTTGAGGCATTGTCAGTTCAGTTATGATCATTTCGACTATTGGTTCCCTATCATATGATATAGAATGATTTATGTACTACTCATCCACTTTCACATTAGCACTCTTCACAATTTTTTGCAATCTTTTGTTATAACATCTATATGATTTTCTTTGAATTGAATAACCAAGAAATATCCCTTCATCACATCTAGGATCAAACTTTCCAATTGAATAATCTCTTTTGATATAGCATTTAATTCCAAAAATTCTGATATATTTAATAGTAGGTGTATGTCCAAACCATAATTCATAAGGGGTCTTTCCGGTTTCACCTTTGATGTGAACTCTGTTGAATGTGTAGACTGCTATACTCACTGCTTCTCTCCAGTAGATATGAGGCAATTTGGCTTCCATCATCATAGATCTTGTTGCATCCAAAATGGTTTTGTCCTTTCTTTCCACCACTCCATTCTATTGAGGAGTCCTAGGTGTAGATAACTATCCCATGATTCCATTTGTCTCACAATAACTATTAAATTCATGAGAAGTGAACTCACCGCCATGATATGATCTTAGACATTTGATTTTCAATCCAATTTCTATTTCAACCTTTGCTCTAAAGATCTATAATTTCTCAAAAGCTTCAAACTTCTCCTTAAGAAAAGTCACCAACATCATCCTAGAATAGTCATCAATAATCAACATGAAATACCTATCACCTTGAAAGCTTCTAGTCCTTGCTAGACCACAAAATTCAGTGTGAATCAAATCAAGTACATCATTAGATTTATCATGTATGCTCTTAAAATAAGTTCTAACTTGCTTTCCCAGTTAACATTCCTTATATACCAGATTATGAGGCTTCATATTCTTAGGTATATCTCTAACTGCCTTAGTTGAACTGATCTTAACAATAAAATCAAAATCAACATGACACAACCTCTTATGCCATAACCAACTCTCATCAATATGAGAAATAAAACATGTCTTATTACCAGTGTTCAAGTGAAAGATATTACCTCCAGTCTGAATACCAGTTGCAATCTCCAAACCAGTCTTGTTAATGATTTTACATTTTCTCTTTAAACTGAAGTTGGAAACCCTTGTCTACCAATTGACCAACACTCAAAATATTATGCTTTAAACCTTCTACATAATAGACATTATCAGTGTTATTCCTACCATCCAAATAAATAGTACCTCTACCTCTGATCATACATGCTTTGTCATCTCCAAATCTGACTTGACTACCATTGTATTCTTGCAAGGACAACAAATTCCCTTTATCTCTAGTCATATGATGTGAGCATCACTATCAATTACCCATTCATCCTTAGCTTCAACTTTTTCTGTTAGGGCCTTTTCTTCATTTATGATAGCCGGTTCCGATTCATCTTCCTTTAAAGCATAGAACACCCATTCCTTTCCATTTCTATAACCACTCGCAGAATCTTCTGCCGGTTCATCTCCAGAGTCATCTGTTACTCCTTCCTCATCCACTATGTAGCATTGTTTACTTTTCTTAAATCTATATCTCTTCTGGTTAGGCTTAAATGATTTCTTAACTCTTTCCTCAAACCTTGCATTCCTTTCAGGACATCTAGATACAAAATGACCAATCTTATTACATGAAAAACATTTAAAAGGTGCTTTTACTTCATACTTACTTCTTGTCAGACCTTTAGGTACTCTTCTAGAAAATAAGGCTTCAAGTTGCTCAAATTCTTCATCTTCTTTCCTCATGTCTTCCAATTCTTTTGCATATAAGACTTTCCAATCACTTTTGTCGGTAGATGATGATGATGATGGTGATGGTGATGGTGATGGTGATGGTGATGGTGATGGTGATGATGATGATGATGATGATGATGATGATGATGATGATGATGATGATGATGATGATGATGCATGAAAAGCAGGTTTAGACTTTGCAGCTCTAGAAGATCCAAATTCTTCAAGCTCAAAAGTAGATAATTTCCCAATCAAAATCTCTTTGTTAACTAAAGAGTTTGCCATTGTTCTCAACTCATTAATTGCAGTTGCCTTCATCTTGTAATCTAGTGGAAGGGCTCTCAAGAATTTGGAAACTATTTCATCTTCACTTAGAAATCCTCCACAACATTGAATTCCCATAACAATATCATTTTACTCTTTCCATAAACACAACAATTCTTTCATTATCTTCCATCTTCAAGTTTTCACATCTTACCCAGTAACCATCAATTTTAGAAATTTTAACAGTAAGATCACCTTCATTTAGAGTTTGCAATTTGTCCCACATAACCTTTGTTGATGATTTATCAGTCAATCCCATGATCTGTTGATCAGTAAGTGCACACAAGAGGGCTTCTCTATCTCTGCAATCATTATCAATATTCTTATCCAAGTTTGCATGAGCAGGATTGCCAGATGCCAGATGCCAGATGCCAGATCATAAGGTGTGTATCCTTTCTCAACGATCTCCCAAATATCCTTGCTAAGACATCTAAGATGACTCTCCATTCGAATTTTCCATATCCCATAATTTTTTCCATCAAGCTTAGGGATTTCTCTTCTGAAAATAGTTGTTGGTGGATTAGAAGTGTTAGCTGGCATAGGATCTACCTCAAGTAGTTAAGCTTCTACAAAAGAGGACCAAATCTCTAATACCAATTGTTAGGATAACTAGTGAACAACTGAGAGGGGGGGTGAATTAGTTAATAGATTATAACATTTAATCCACTTAATAACCTTTAATCTGATTAAGTACTGGTAAACCAGAAACAGATACCGGTAAAAAATGCAAATTAAAAATTAAACAAATAATAAATGCAAAGAAACTGTACCACATAACACCATGATTTGTATGTGGAAAAAATGGAAAGGGAAAAACCACGGTGGAAAGCCTACCCACAGTCAGATGATACTTCTTTAGAAAGTATGTGTTACAATGAGGGGCCTGCATGTGCAGGAAGGCACACTGCCTAGAGCGTACTACTCATTACAAAAGAGTCCCACTGACTATAGAGAGGATACAACTATCTCAGGATAAATGGACAACAATCCAATAGAGTGAACTACCAGAGATAGCATCTACCATGCCTGATTATAGTCTCGGTTAAGCTCAATACCCGCAGGCCTTTGACCTGTTCCTTAATCCCAATTTGATCAACTATGATCAACCAAATCTCCTTCACATATGATGTTGCATTAGAAGACCACGAAAACTTATTCCATTCCCATACCACGATCTACAATGAGATCTTACATCATTTTATACAAAACCTAAGGCCTAAACCAATTAGGTCGGCCACCTAAAAGATATTACAATAAAATCATTACATAAATCCATATTACAATGATATTGTTAGGATAACCAGTGAACAACTAAGAGGAAGGGTGAATCAGTTGTTAACAGATTATAACCTTAAACATATCAAGTATCGGTAAAGCACAAATATATGTCGGTAAAAATAGATACTGGTAAACAATACAACTTAACAATTAACTAGATAATCAATGCAAAGAAACCATACCACATAAAACCATGATTTGTACGTGGAAAACTCAGAAAGGGAAAAAGCATGGTGGGAATCCTACCCACAGTCAGATGATACTTCTGCAAAAAGTATGTTACAATGAGGGACTTGCACTTGCAGCAAGGCACACTACCTAGAGCGTACTGCTCATTACAAAAGAGTCTCACTAACTATAGAGAAGCTACAACCTTCTCAAGGTAAATGGACAATAATCCATTAGAGTGAACTGCTGGAAATAACATATGCTATGCCCGATTACAGTCTTGGTTAAGCTCAATGTCGGAGGACTAAATCCTCTTCTGAAACCAATCTGATCACCAATGATCGATCAACTCCTCTACCTGAATGATATTACAATATTTGCACATTACATTCCTTGACCGTGACTTCTCAATAACCATGATACTTTACAAAGAGTTTCTACCTCTTATTTATACAAACCCTAAGGCCTAAACCAATCAGGTCGACCACCTAAAGATATTACAATAAAATCATTACATAATTCCTTATTACAATGATATGCCATGTTGGCTTAAAACAATAATAACAAATCCATAAAACATCTCAAATCATCCAGGTAATGTGTAGAGTACATGCTAACATGATACCGATCCATAACCTAGATAGGTACCAGACCTATTCTGGGTCCACCACACCAAAGCAATGCCTTCAAGCAATTGAAACACGATCACTAAACATCTTTAGTATCTTGAAATCCTTGAAGAAGGTGCACCATCACCAATTGTGCATCCTGCCATGATTCCTCAATGAAAGTTCTGTCGGTAAAACTTTAAACCAATGTCGGTAAGGGTTTACTAGAGTATATGATAACATCCAATTACCAAGCCAATACCAACTGACCAAAACATTCTCATGGAGCATATAACTCATAAAATCCAATATACTTCATTGATCCAAACATGTCAGAAGTGTCCAACAAATAATCTCTTCTACCGGTAACACTAGATCTTATACCGGTAACCTGTCTGCTGGTAATAGCTAGTGTTGACATCAATGAAAAACATCAATGCCACATATAATCAATTCACCCATAATGCCAATAGATATGCCATGTCGTCTTAAGACCAAAACAACAATAACAAATCCATAAAACATCCTAAAACATCATGGTAACGTGTAGAGTACACGTTAACATGATACCAATCCATAACCTAGATAGGCACCAGACCTATTCTGGGTCCACCACACCAAAGAAATGTCTTCAAGTAGTTGAGGCATGATCAAAGAACATCTTCAGCATCTTGAAATCCATGTAAAAGCTGCACCAACACCAATTATGCTGCTTGTCAAGATTCCTCAGTGAGAGCTCTGTCGGTAAAGCTTTAAACTAGTGTCGGTAAGGGTTTACCAGGGTGTATGATAGCATCTGATTACCAAGTCAATACCATCTAACCAAGACATGCTCCAGAAGCATGTACCACATGTAACCAATCACATTCCATAGATCCAAACATTGCGGAAGTGTCCAACAAATAGTCTCTTCTGCTGGTAACACTAGATCTTCTACCGGTAACCAAAACCTATTTGCCAATAACCAACAATAACAGCTAGTGTTGACATCAATGACAAAACATCAATACAACACATAATAAATTCATCCAATAATGCCAACACCAAACTGCTCATTTATACAAAACCCTAGACCATAAACAATCAGGTCGGCCACCAGACAATAAACCGAATACATAATTGCAAACCATGTCAAACCTAGACCAAAAACCATAACCAATTAAGACATAATCAATTCATCCAATAATGTAAAAACCCTATTCAGCAAGTGCCCACACTATTTGCTAGCACTCGCACTAACCTAGAGGGGCGCGCGCTGAAACAGTGATCAACACGTGCACCTCACTAAACCTAGACCCTAATTTTAGCCCTAAATGCTACCCTAATCTAAAAATTCCAAAAGGTGGGATAGTCCTACATACCAGTGGTCCATAGCTAGTCAGTTGGGTGAACCGTTGGGTCCTCTCGGGGCAATGATCACGGATAGGAATGCAGTCCATCTCTCCTTCTCTTCTTCTTCGCTTTGAGTGGCTCTAAGGTTTGTGTGTAACAATGACTCCTCATTGGGCCCATTGTGGTTTATATGGGCCCCCGTGAGGGCCCATTTCCTCCATGGTCTCACATCCTCTATTCTTCCTTCTAAATTTTCTGCATCTGCTTCATATTTCTTCCTCACTTATCTCCTCCTCTAAAATTCTTCTTTCTTTATTTTCGAGAATTTTTCGTCTATTTTTCTTCCGCAAAAAATACCAAGGGGGCATACACCTCCCATGCTTTACGCTAGGCAATCCGATTCTTCTTCTTCTATCTTCTACCCATTGCCAAATTTGCCGCTGCATAAAAGAGGGGCAAAATGTAGACACTTAAAAATAATTATTTTAATTATTTTAATTCCTCACATAATTAATTTATTAATTATGTAGATTTTAATTCTCCTCAATATTAATTAATTATAATTAATATTGTCACTATAGTCTATGATTGATTTATTTAATAAATCAACCCCCCACTTTTTATTCTTGTAAAATTAAATCTTCTCAAAATCCTCCTCTTAACTAATTAATTTCAATTAATTAGTTAACTTAACTGATTCCTACAAATCACCTTTTCTTAATCCATCATTAACCTAATAAATTCTTCTAGAAATTCCCTAAACTCACTTAGTATTATTTTTCTAATTTTTAATTCCCTCCACTCATTCTCTCTCCTAGTCAAATCCTCCTACAAATCTTATCTATTCTAATCCCACCTAACCTTTCCTCTAATCCCCCTCCTAATGAGTTGCTAGTGGCTAATCACCATAATTAGCCACAAAGTCAACTCCTTGTCCCTTCCATCCGACCACTCTCCTTAAATTCCCTTTTCCTAGGTGAATGTGAGACTATCAAAATCTCACATTCCTTTAGGCATCTCATCTTCCAAGGAATTTTTAATTCCTTCTTATTCCTCCAATCCCCATGATCATCCCTTTTTTGAGAATTTTTAATTCTTCCTCTCCATTCTTCAAGAAATGTCCCATCCCTTGCTCTTCTCAAGTCACACTAGGAAGTCTTCCCAATGTACCTTGAGGAGTGTGGAGACAAGAAATGCCTTTAAGGAATATATCTTGGTCTACACACCTCCTCTTGGGCCTTGTGTGGGCTCACAAGGAATCTTGACCCTCCATCTTGGGTCAATCTTAGCCCTTCATTTTTCCTCTCCTCTTCCTATAAATTGAGGACTCCATCCCCTCACTTATCATCTCCAAGTTTAGTAAGTTTATGTTGTTAATTTGAACCTAGAAAATCACAATTGCATCCTTACCATGCCAAAATCAGCCCTCATCGATACTTAGTCATATCATCCATCTCATCCCTCAAAAATCCATTTTATCCATTTGTGCACAATGTTGGAGAGCCAACCACATCAAGAAATATAGGAGCAAATTGACATCACATTGGAGTCATTTGGGCGCACTTCAACTCCATCTAAGCTCCATCCGAAGGAGAAGGTAAAAAGGTTGTGAGGTATTTGCATCACTATTCATGTTTTTCATGTGATTTGGTTTATGCCTTTTGGTTTCATGTGTTTTTATGTTTGATTTGCATTTTTAACATCTAATCCACCTCACACTCCTTTTCCCCTCTTCATTTTGGCATGCCCAGTGGGACCCACATCTCTAAAAACTAATTTTTTCTTGAGTTTTTGTGAAATTATAAGACACAGGTTTCAGAACAGCGTGAGTGATTTGACTTCAGTGCGACAAAAGAATTTATTCATCGCATGTGTAGGTGCATCAACATGAGTGCAAATGCATCAGTGTGACTAGTTTATGACATTTATAATTTTTCCCACTCTCTTTTAAATTTTAAAAAAAAAAATTACTTTCTGTCTGTCTGTTTAATGCATGTGCGGGTGCATCAGCATGAGCGAACGCGTTTTGGTGCAAGTGAGTTCTAATCAACGCAATCATTTTTCCAAAACTCTTACCCTTAGCAATGATTTCATTTTTAAATTTGAATTTTAAAAATTTTACCCGCTAACCTCTTGGATCTCTAATTTTAGATGTTTCAGCGCGAGTGATCCAGATCAGTGCAACAAGCAGGTATAAAATTCTAGTTTGCTCTGTGTTGAGTTATTTTTTTTTTTTTTTTTTATTACCTGCAGCGCATACGCAGGCGTTTCAGCGCCTGCGTAGGTGCTTTAGCATGGGTGACTACACTTCAATGTATGCACTATATGTGTAGACCAGTGAGTACTAATTTCTTTTTTTAGTGTTGCATCTTTTCTCAACCGTCTAAGACCTTGAAAAATAGAAAAAAAAAAAACTACTAAACTAAACTGCTTGTAGGTTGCCTAGGAGTTCCAACCAAACATTGTGCTTTCTTTTTTAACTAGGCACCTAGATTTAATTAAAGGGTAAATGAACTATTGTCTTATGTGTTTTGTGAAAAGCTTAAAGGTAGGAGAGTATGCTCTCGTCTAGCTAGATGATCAGAAATCTAGACACTCCAAAATTTTCACGTTTGTTGCGTGCTTACCATTAGCGGGGCTACCCTCCCAACTTTCTCTTTGAGAAGGTAAGAGGGGAACGACCCAAGTGAGTACACCTGGACCTGGGGTTCCAAACTCACTATAATAAATAGGTCATTAATGATGAAAGGGTCAATGGTTGGGGCTATATGAGAGTTCACTCTCACATTGGGTGCTTAGTAGGATCCTAGAGATCTCAATCATGCTTGCATGACTACTAAGTTCTTGGTGATTCATAGGGATATAGGCCTCAATTGCGCTTGCACAACTACAAAGGGTATCTCCTAATGGGAAGACATACTAAACACCTTGTGCATAGGGGCCAAAAAGCTTCTAGTCATTAGTGCAGGAGGTCGGACATCCGAAGCCACCCATATTTTTATGCCCCTTAGTAGAGACACAAAGTTAGCCATGAGAAGTTTTCATGGGAATTTATGCTTGTCTACCCTGGAGAAGTGAGTGCCATGGAGGGGAGCCAGTGGGGTTAAGCATCTAAGTGTCTGCTTTGGGTAAGTGTAACTGGGAAACCAATTGGGATCCAATGACTATTGTCCTTGCCAGCCTTAAGAGTGTTGTATATGAGCATGAGTGTCTTTGAGTTAAAATTCATTTGATCATTGTGTTTTCTTTTCTTGATACATACTTGCCAAGAGTAGACTAAAAACACATCATTATCCTCAAACACTTTGCAAAAACATTTGTCCAAAAGGCAAACAATCATCCAAGTCATTATTCACACAAAGTCCAAATTGTGTCAAAACTTGGTCCATCTCATGTTTCATAAGCCTAAGTTATATAAACATCCTAAGAAGTCAATTCACTAACCTATCAAGAAGAAGAAGCTCAGACAAGCACAACTCATTAGGCGCCGAAAATTTTGGTATACCAACCGTAAGCTCTTGCTCAAACATAGGACATTCTTGCATCATTACCATGATTACGTCCATGGTCATAGCAATGAGTTTGATGCTAGTGATGAACTAAGAGTCACTGCCCTCCATCAAGGTTCAGGTTTGTCTTTTAACACCAACTATCATCAAAATTAGGGTGGTCACGTCCCTTCATACAACTTGCCATCCAAACCAATCATCTATTGAGTCATGTTCATGCCAAGAATAACCTAGTCACCAAATTTCTTCTGATCATCACTATCATACCTCCTCAATCAATCATCCTCAATTTCCTAAGGACTTAGCACATCAAATCAATCTCCCTCCATTAGTCAATTTTTAGAATCCAAATCCAATCATCCTTTAATCCAATTTAACCTCACATTAAGGTTGCATGCCTTGTGAAGTTCCATTTAGACCTAATCATTAATCAATTGGATTTTGTGCTTGAAGAATATTCCTCTCCAAGTACCTTTAGCCTCATCCTTTGAGCTGATCAAGACTCTCAACTTACGCCTTTTCTTTGCTTAGGGTCATTAGTTAACCCTTGGTGGATAAGAGGCTTTTTAATCATCATTCCAAGGTCTAAATTCTACCCAACTTGGTCTTTACCTTGCTAGCGGTTTCATCTACCACCTAAGATCCTCATCTAAGGACTAAGGTGTCAATCCTAATCAAATCCGGGTTATGATCCAAGAACCTCACCAATCAGAAAAATCCCTTGTCATCAAAGACAAAATCCAAAGAATCCAAAAGTCTTGCTAAGTCCTCTCATCAAAAATTTCTTCCTTCAAACTTTTCTAAGGTTATTCTTGTATGGTCACAACTCGATCTCAAAAGAAAAAGATGGTTGAACAACAATATGGCATGTTAGACATTAGTGTCCTATATGAAGATCCTACACAAGACCCTACACAAAGTGGGAAACCTAGAAATCAAGATCAAACCCAAAATCTTAATATGGTTAGCCAAGATGAACTCTCTCCGGAAGTGCAAACTTTCCTAGCAGACTCTTATAACCAAGAGATGATTGAAAAATTTATCCAACACAATCCTATTGCACTTATAAAGACCCTCCTTGAAAATGGAGTTCAACTTCCACCTAAATTTGATAGATCCACTCTTGGCCAACAAACACAAGGAGACCTCGCTACCATGCAGAATGTTGCACCTGCACCTGTTATTCAAACTCAATTAGTTGCAGCTCCATCAATCATCCAAACTTAATCAATGCCACCTATGGTACCTCCCCTCATGGTCTCCATCCCACCTTCTTCCTCCTTACCATCTATACCATTATCAAATATGATCTCATCCATTCTCCAACATGCCTCTATACCATCTTCTTCCATTCAACCACATATTTCTATTCCACAAACTTCACTTCCTATCAACAATGTCACCAATTTTATCTGGGCCGTACACAATCCCATCACAACAGTTTGTGGGACGCAACCAGCTATCACTCAAAACCATGCAACATCGGTCATCACATCTCACATTCCTACCTCCTCATCATATCAATACATTGGTGGTGGTGCACCTTCCTTGACTCATCCGATTCTTGGGGCAAATACAATCCATCATTATCAAAATCCACAACAAGACCTCATTAAGGAAATTCAAGACATGAAAAATATCATCAAGGACATGAAAGAAGGGACTAATAAGAGAAAGCCTTACTCGTTTGAAGAATTTTGTCCTTGTCCTTATGACCTATCTATATCAGTTGCACCCTACCCCCCAGGATTTGAGATCCCTAAATTCACCAAGTATGAAAGCAAAGGAGACCCCTTGTGACTATGTCCGGGAATTTCACATATTATGTCAAGAAGTCTCCTATAGTGACCAATACCTTCGCAGACTCTTTCCCAAGAGTCTCATAGGAGATGCCCTAGCATGGTTCTCATCTCTACCATGAGGCTCCATTGTCTCCTTTCCAGACTTGGCAGAGAATTTTGTAGCTCACTATGCCAACAACATGGCTAATGATGTTTCTATGATGGACCTGTGCAACATGAAGCAAAGGCCTAAAGAGACTTTCGCCAACTTCTTACAAAGATGGTGACATATTATCATAAAATTCTAATGGGACATGGTCGAACAACATCAAATTGAATTATTTCAAAAGAACTTGGTGCCCGAACTTTCAAGACCCCTGACATCTCAATGTATCAAATCCTTCCAAAAATTGACTGATAAGGGCCTCACCCTCGAACATGTCTTGCTGGAGGAAGGAACCTTGAAACATTACCAAAATTTGACTCAAATTTCTTCCTCTTATCATAATGACAAACCAAAATTCTGGTCTAAAAACAAAAATGTAGTCAATAATGGTGTAATTGATGCAAAGCGGGTCCAAACCGTAGTTGCTCCCCCAAAACCCACTACCAATAATCATCAATTCAATAATCAAAATCAATCCCAAAAGCCTCACAACAATGTCTCAATCCAAGGATGACCACCCCAATCCAAGAGACTTCACTCCTCTTGCTGAGCCTATTGAAATGGTATTTCAAAAACTTGTCCAAGAAGGCACAGTGGTTTTTTTTATCACTTGCTCATTTGATCCCAATCAACTCAAACCTAGGTGGTATAATGAGAATGGATATTGTGAGTATCATTGTATCAAGGGACATGATACATGAAAATGCATGAAACTTAAAAATCTACATACAAGATCTCATTGATAGGGGTGAGATTGAAGTAGAAAATGCAAAACCTCATAATAACAATGACAAACTTAAAATGTACCAGGAACCCTTCCTGAAACATGATAAAGGAAAAGGCTCATCATCTAACACAGTGAATTATGACTACACTAATCACATAATAGACTTTGACTCTTTAGTAGGTCGCAATTAGACCGCAAACAACCATGTTGATGTCATAACTATCCAAGGAGTTAATCCTCCCCCTTCCCAAAGTAGACCAAATCTTGCTAGGATAGTCATTCAAGGTGCCATGCCTTGCACCTCCCATTCCCAAAATGACTGCAATGTAACCACATGCCGAGGTAAAGTCACTATCCAAGGAGCTCCTCCCCCACCAAACCCCCCACCCATGTCTTCCACCCACTGATATGACCTCCTTGACCAACTTGTGAAGACCCCGCATAGATCTCCATTCTAAAACTTCTCAAGACTTCCCCTGTCCATAAATTTTTTTTGGAACAAGCTCTCCTAGAGTCTCGTGTCCCTGATAATATCAATGCTACCCAATTCCAAGCCCTCATTGCAAACCTTGTCGCCCAGCAGCACCTTGTATTCACCTCCAATCATGCTCCTACAGATGAAGACCACAATAAACCTTTGCACATCAAAGCCCTTATCCAGAAGCATAAGGTCAAATGTATTTTTATAGACGGTGGATCTGGACTTAATTTGTGTACATACAAGTTAATAAAACAATTGGGACTTTCTGAGGACCTAGTAGACACATCAGGAAGGATCACAATAAAAGCATATGATGATGTGGAAAGAGTTTCGAAGGGAATGATCGCCTTACCTCTTCAAGTGGGCCCTATTACAATTGAAACTCCTTGCCAGGTACTAGATCTTGATCTCCCCTACAATATTCCCCTCAGTCGGTCATGGGTTCACTCCTTGCAAGTTGTACTCTCCAATTATCACCAATGCATCAAATTCCCCTTCAATGGAAGAGAGATCAATATCAAAGGTGATCCACAACCTTTCCAATATTGCAAACTCTTAGAGGAGAAACATCCATATCATTTCCCACTAAATAGACCCTTGCCTCCATCTGACACATGAAATGTTGCCTCCACCTCATCCCAACTAGACACACAAATCAAGATCTTAGATAATGGCTGCGGAGAATATAAATTGGAGGAGTCTTATTAATAGGCAATCTCCCCCTCTCTCCTAAGTCATTTCACAAACCAAAAGAGCTCAAAAAAGACCAAAAACCTGTCATACAATGCCAGAATACCACCTTCTAGCAATGGGGCCCACTTGATGAGGAGAGCCTCGACATAGATGTCTCTTCATGGTTGTACCAGGAAGAAGATGAAGATCCAGTAAAAATATCCAAAAAGATGTACCCAAAAGCATCATCTATAGCCCAAAAAAGGGGTTACAAAGGACACGACTTGGGACCAAAGGAGAAAGGAAGAAAAAAACCCATAAATCCTATCTCCTACAAATACAATAGAGGCTTGGGGTACACCCCGGTGCCTAAGATTACTATCATTGGTGCCCCTTCTAGTCCTTCTTTGGATATCGAAAGCACTGACGAAGAGGAGTTCCACGAAATGCCTTATGAATATGAAAATGATATCTTCTTTGACTCTCACATCAATACCATCACCCCCATAACCACTCCCCCTTCACATGAGCTACATCTTGTCCATCCTAAAATCATAGACTGGGACCAATGAGACAAACCCACTTTAGATATCTGTGTTGATGATAATGCTCTCATTACTCTCCTGACAGTGCGAAATGTGGAAGATGGTAACAGAGCCAAGGGTATTCAACTACATGAAAAGGGATACTTTGATAGTCAGATCAATGCCCTTAGTCACAAAAAAGATAATCAAAGCAAAAAACATGATTCCCTAGGTGAAAACCTCTCCGAGGCACCTTTGGATGAGCAAAAAATAAAAACAAAGGGCATATCCAAAAGTGAAAACCTGGAAAAGGCACTTGAGGATGAGGGACTTGACCTCCCTACCATTGGTTACCTTCCATAGGATAGATCAAATTTGTTGATAGAAGAAACAAATAGTATCAGCATGGGCATCGAAGTCATTCCAAAAAGTATGCTCATTGCCAAGTCCCTCACAGAAACAGAGAAACAATACTTCATCAACTTCCTTACAGAGGTAAAAATCAATTTCGCATGGTCCTATGCTAATATTCCAGGTTTGGATCTTGCCTTAGTAGTTCACAATCTTGTTGTCCGCCCAAATGCAAAACTTGTAAAACAGAAATTACACAAAATGCACCCGCATATTGCACTCCTGGTCAACGCAGAACTCCAAAAGATGTTGGATGCAGAATTCATCAAACCAATAGACTATGTTGAATGGGTCTCTAACATTGTACCTATCGACAAACCCATCAGGAGCATTCACATCTGCACTGACTTCCGAGATCTAAATAGGGCTTGTCCTAAACATGATTTCTCACTCCCCAACATAGATATGATTGTAGATCTTACAGCAGGGCTTGAGATGTTTTCACTTATGGATGGATTTTCTGGATATAACCAAATCAGGATTGTAGATGAAGATCAACATAAAACTGCATTCATGACACCATGGGGGACTTTCTATTACCGGGTCATGCCTTTTGGCCTCAAAAATACTGGAGCTACATATCAACATGCCATGACAATAATTTTTCATGACCTCTTGCATAAAATTATGGAGGACTATGTGGATGATCTGCTAGGAAAATCCAAGACAAGACAGGAACACATCCCTATCCTAAGGCAGATCTTTGAAAGATAGGAAAAATACAAATTGCCCCTTAATCCCAAGAAGTGCATTTTTGGGGTCACATCAGGAAAACTATTAGGTTTCATTGTATCCCACAGAGGCATTGAGATTGATCCTGCAAAGGTAAAAGCCATCATGGAAATGCCTCCATTGATAACTCTCAGACAACTGCATAGTCTCCAGGGAAAACTCCAATCTGTTAGATGCTTTATTTCACAACTAGCAAATAAGTGTCATCCATTTGCACACCTGTTATGCAAAGACACAAAATTCAAATGAGACTGCTTGTGTCAAAAGGCCTTTGAAAAACTAAAAGAATATCTAGCATCACCTCTAGTGCTTATGTCTCCTACTCCTAGAAAACCCTTTATTTTGTACATATGTTCTACCGCAGTGGCATTGGGGGCATTGTTGTCACAAATAAATGATCAAGGGAAGGAACATGCCATTTACTACATCAGTCAAACACTAGTAGGGTATGAACTCAATTATAGCCCCATTGAAAGAGCATGTCTGGTATTGGTGTTTAGCACACAGAAGCTCTGACACATTATGTTGAAGAACAAAACAAAACTAATTACTGAGATTGGTTTGCTTAAATATCTCTTGTCAAAAGCTTCCCTCACTAGCAGAACCGTTAAATGGGTCATTATCTTAAATGAGTTTGACATTGAATATGTGGACAAAAAGGCAATCAAGGGACAAGTCATCGCAGACTAGTTGGCAGACACTCCACTTCTAGGTGACCATCCTATTCTCACAAAATTACCGGATTAATTCATTACGACTGTTACCACATCCTCCACATGGCAATTATACTTTGGTGGATCTTGCACCCAAAATGGATCGAGGGCAGGAATATTACTTATCACACCTCAAGGAGATGGCATCCCAAAGTCATACAAGATAGATTTTGCATGCACCAACAACATCGCAGAATATGAAGCACTCATCACAGGATTGTGCTTGGCTATCCACTGGAAAATAAAGGAATTACAAGTCTATGGTGATTCCCAACTTGTCATAAAACAAGTAAACGACGAATACCAAAAAAAATATGACAAACTCCTTCCCTACCGTACCATGGGTGGAGATCTTAAGAAATACTTCATGATAATCAAGTTTGATGAAGTCCCACAAACAAACAATAGGGCTGCAGATGCAATGGCCACCATTGGCTCCCTCCTTCATATGTCAGCACACAGTCAAAAGTGTGAGTTCTTGGCTGAGCAACTATTTATACCAACATACAATCTACCAGAGTCTGAAATGGTGTGTGTACTCATTAGTCCCGAGTCCCCTTGGTACTAAAAAGCCTTCACTTTCCTAAAAGACAACACCATTCCCCCACATCTCACCAAAACCCAACAACAAACCTTCTTTCACCAATGTGCTCGTTACACCATCCTTGGAGACACCCTATTTAGAAGGCATTTTGATGGTTCCCTCCTAAGGGGTTTAGATAAACAAGAGGCGGGATGGGCATTACGTGAAGTACACGAGGGCATCTGTGGGGCACACTCAAGTGGGCTCAACTTGGCTAAAAAGCTTTTGAGAATAGGATATTATTGGCCTAAAATGGAAGTAGATGCATATAACTATGTGAAGAAATGCATCCCTTGCCAACAACATGGTGACAAGATTCATGCACCATCATAAGAATTGCAGCCATTAATTACACCCTGGCCCTTCTCACAGTGGGGGCTCGATCTCATTGGGAAAATCCACCCTTCATCCTCCAACAGACATAAATTCACTATCACCGCCATTGAGTATTTCACCAAGTGGGTAGAGGTTACTCCTCTTACTTTTACCACTGGTAAGCAGATATCCAAATTCATCCTGAACTACCTGATTTGCCGATATGGCATTCTAAAAGTTATCATTACAGATAATGGCAGACAATTTAAAAACTAGGATGTCAAAGAACTCTGCCAAAAATTCAACATCCAACATCGCTTCTCCACCCCATATTACCCCCAAGGCAATGGTCAAGTTGAGGCTTCTAATAAAACCCTAATCAAAATCCTCAAAAAGACAGTCAATGAAGTGAGCCGTGATTGGCACCTCCAACTCCATCCTACTTTGTGGGCCTACCGCACCTCCATCCGCACCCCCACAAGTGCCACCCCTTATTCCTTGGTCTTTGGCTCTGAAGCCATCCTTCCCCTTGAGATTGAGATCCCCTCTAAGGGTATTGCAGCAAAATATCCTACCAGATGAAGAATATAGAATTGCTCGCTTACAAGATTTAGAATTGTTAGATGAAAGGCACCTCAAGGCCTTGAATCATCTCTGGGTATATCAAAACCATTTGCACATGAGTTATCACAAAAAAGTCAAAACCCAAGAATTCCAAATTGGTGATCTTGTCCTCATGGAGAATCAGAAAAACCTCCAAGAAAAAGAAAAGAAAGGCAAATTCGAGCTTAATTGGCTTGGACCATATGTAATCACAGCAAAATATGGATCAGGAGCTTATCAATTGGCTATTCCTAAAGGTGATCCTTTGGATGATCCAATGAATATCATGCACCTCAAAAGATTTTATGCCTAGTTCTCAGAAAGTCATAAATTGTCAAAAAATCAAATAAATAAAATAAATAAATAAATCATATAAAAAAAGGAGAAAAAGATCTTGAAAAAATCATCACTTTGGTGAAAACCTGGCAAATAGGCACCTTGTGACACAAAAAAAAATAAAATAAATAATCAGAAAAAGAAAAGAAAAAACAATTCGTCCATCAATGAAAACCACTTTGTGGCGCTACGGACAAGTACCTTGGTGAAAACCTCCACGCAGGTGCCAAGGTAAATAACTGGATCCATTGTCTATCAAGTCGATACTGCAAACACCCTCCATCCAGTCCACCCATTCGCAACATTCCTTCCCTTCTACCTCCCAATAAAACATGTGTATGATGATGAGTCTTCACCCAAGTTAGGAATAAGAAATGTCCCATCAAACTGAGCTTTTGTGCCTCTGTGTGAGCTTCACAAAGTCTTGAGAATAGTCCTAAGTCCACAAGTTAATCTTCAAAAACCATATGATCACTTGCCTAATCCAAAAGTCCACTTTGCCTTAGGGATGAATCCTTCCCTCACCTAACAACCTAATCCTCCACCCTAATCCTACTCTTGGAAAGAGGTATCAGTTGGTCATGACTGAATGACTTGTTTGATTTCTTGGATTTTTCATTAGACTTGCATCTTTTGTCCTATGATGGCATCTATCTACGATTGTTTGGATTTGCCATATCTAGGTATGTTTAAAATAGGTGCATACTGGGGCTAATTTTCATAGCATGACATGTTTTGGATCTATCTTGTATAAATCAGCGACCTCATACTAGTGTTTATCAACACTTACCTTCTCATATACAAGAGGTATCGGTGTGTTTGAGGGTTTCCTTGCACATACCCACAACTTTGTATTAGTGTTTCTCAACACTTGCATAGCTGTGTGTAAGGAATTCCTATTTGTCTGAGAGTCAGTCCACGCCTTGGGTTTCTCGTGGCATCCTGATTCCTATAATCAGTGGTGCAAGTCACCCAAGGCAATATCAAACTAGGTTGGATCTCCATAGTTTTTGTGCACAATTTTCACCACCATTCCATAAAATCCTAAATCGAATAATCCCATGGAGTCCTCAATTTCCTCCATTCCCCATCTATTCCATATTTTTCTATTTTTATATCTAAGATCATTGTGTTATTATTGGCATATTCCCTCTTTATATTATTCATCCAGATCATGTTATTCATATAGATTGCATTAATTATTTCATTACACTACTCATTTAGATGGTCATTTTTTCACAAAAAATTATCACATAGGTTGCAACTAGATTGCATCACACAAATAAAAGACATTAATTCATCTATGTAACATTACATTCATTTAGATTGCATCACAAATCATTTTACATATACATATCCATCGTACATTTGCATATATACACATCAAAAAAGCATAATCACTCATCCTAAATCCAAAAATGTGTCAGCAGCATATCATAGGCATACATATATAAACATCCACACTGCATCACAAAGAAGTCAACACAACATATCCATAATTGCATCCATACATCACATCACAAGAAAAATAAAGAGAATCCATCATCACCAAATCATGTATATATATAAAGAGATGAATATGTTTGTCATAATACAATGATTGCCTCGAAGGGTCAAAATATGATACACAAGCCAAAGGAGCTAACTCTCCCCTCCTATCTCTCCACCCCCCTCTGTTGTACCCCCTCCACCTGATCCTCCTTCCTCCCCTCCTCTTGATGCTTGAAAACCCACTAATTCACCTGTCTGCTGACTCTGTGACGGCCACTGACTCTAGGTCCTATGAGATGACACACTCTCAGTGTACGAGGCTTCTCGATGTGATACTAGTACTACTATGTGATATAGACCCCTATAATACTCTGCCTCTCAAGTTGCCCTCTCTGTCCTATCCCGCTGCTAGATAATATCAACATATATCTGCCCAAGCCCTGTAGGAGCCAATACCTGGCGGGTTGCATCCCTCTCCTCCCATAGCCATGTCACATCCACCTCTCCCCTTTGTACTCTAGTCTGAAGCCCTACTAACTCAGTATCCTGCCGACAAATAACATCCTGAAGCCCTGCTATGGCTGTCCCTATCTAAGCCTCCTCCAACATCCTCTCTTACTCCTCCCTCTCCTCCCTCAAGGCATCCACCTTTGTCCTCATGGTATGGAGGCTCTCCATCAAATCAAATATCTCCCACATTAATCGCTCCACCTATGCCCCCATACTCTCCCTCTGAGCCCTCTCTACCTGTAGCTCATCCTTAACAAAATGAAACCTTGCTTGAATAGTATCCTGCTCCTACTGTAATCTATCAAAATCAACTTGTGACACCCCTCCCCTCTCCTCCGCCTGAGCCTTAGGAACATCCATAGGTACAGCCTCCTCTCCCCTGCCAACCACAACCTCTATAGCCTCTCCTACTGGGGCATCCTCCCTCACCCTCTCCTTCCTTCAGATCCCTCCTCCATACTACTCGGACTCTCCTCTATTTTCCGCCCGCACCACACCCTGCACCAACCACAACTCTCTCCCTTGGGCCATCATCCTCACCACCAACCACCTAATCTACCCCTGGCTGTAGCTCCTCATCCTCGAAAACCCCAGGAATGGTAAGGCATACTAGCAAGTGCCCCTCCCACCAACTCCTATAACTACCTGTAGTGTTGGGATCCTCACCTACCCCCATCCGGTCATCCCAGACCAAATGAAATGTCGTCTGGAAGCTGGTCCTTCCCTCCAAGGGACTTGTTGTCAGGCTCCAATATCTAACCTCCCGTGTAATCTGAGGATACACTAGAATATTGCCCACTATGTCTTGTACCTGCCCAAGCTGTCTGGCTACCCTGAATGGTGCATAGTACTCCATAATATATATAGACCTCCCAAACATCCACATCTCTACCCCCGCCCAGTGCAACTGCTAGTCATCCCTCCACCTCTCGCAACCCAAAAATGGCCTCCATATAAACTGTGCGAGCTCATCTAAAATCCTCCGCCAAAACCATACTGACCCTATCTATGTATAGTGCAACAGTCCCCTGTACTTGTCCACATATGGCTGTCGGGCCCACCTATCATGTACCCCCAGTGGCCAAGTAACTGCAATATGCTCCCAAGCCCAGATGTGTAGAAGTGTAAATCTTGCAGATAAACTGGCGTACTCCCTATACACCACCAGATGCATATCATGGTATAACTGGGCTAGCATCATTGTGCCCCACACATACTGTTGGCCATCATGCACCATGAAATATAGGCACCTACTCCATCCCACAAGAAATCCATGCCCACCAAAATCAAGAATAATTCGCCCGCTCAAAAAACCACAAATAACCAATACCAATACTCATTACCCTACCTAAATACATCCTGCTCCTCTCCAGCATCGGTGGGGTCTCATACTCACAAACCTCTCGAAGGTAGAAATCAGCTACATCCAGCTAATATTCTAGGATAACATCACAAATGGGGATCTTCAAGTTCCTCCAGACATCCAAAAGAGTCATTGTCGCCTCCCTAGTAGGCAGACGGAAGGTGTTATATCGATTGTCCCACCTCTCTACTAACTTTGTCATCATCACAGTATGCGCCCATATCCTTGACCACCTACCTACATAATGTAACCCCAAAGCAGCTAGCACCTCCAGATCATCATGACCCAACTCCTGATATAGGCTCATAGTGGCAGGCCAATGCTCCCTCAAAGCCAACGACCCCATCTCTGCCTGCATCCATCAAACCAAATCATTACTTCCATGATGACCACAATTCCCCTTCTGCCCTCTAGAATCAAGCATACCTTCACCCTAATCCAAATATTCTATGCCTAAACCTAATTTTCCTCCCCATAAGCACACATGTTGATTTATCCAGTGCTTGTGCCGATAGAAAAACCGAACCTGCTAAGTCCCCTTTCCAAGACCAATCAATGCGAGTGCTCGCGCTTCAGCGCGAGTGCCCATGTAAATCCTTGGGTGCCCGCATCAAAGCGCAAGTGCCCACGTTGAAGTGTGACCGCTTGCACCAAAGTGCGAGAAACCATGCTAATACCCCCATCCCCACCCCCATAAAACCTTGTTCTACCCGACCCTCCAGCAAGCACTTGTACTATTCACTAGCACTCGCACTAACCTTGGGGCACACGCACTGAAACAATGATCAATGTGTGCATCTCACCAAACCTAGACCCTAATTTTAGCCCTAAATGCTACCCTAATCTGAAAATTCCAAAAGGTGGGATAGTCCTACATACCGATGGTCCATAGCTAGTCGGTCAGTCGAACCGTCGAGTCCTCTCAGCACAATGATCATGGATAGGAATGTTGTCCATCTCTCCTTCTCTTCTTCTTCACTCTGAGTGGCTCCAAGGCTTGTGTGTAACGATGACTCCTCATTGCACCCATTGTGGTTTATATGGGCTCCCATGAGGGCCCCTTTCCTCCACGATCTCGCATCCTCTATTCTTCCTTCTAAATTTTCTACATTTGCTTCACATTTCTTCCTCAGTTATCTCCTCCACTAAAATTCTTCTTTCTTTATTTTCAAAAAATTTCATCTATTTTTCTTCCACAAAAATATCTCAAGGGGGCATACACCTCCCACGCTTTACACTGGGGCATCCGATTCTTCTTCTTCTATCTCCTACCCATCGCCAAATTTGCCACTGTGTAAAAGAGGGGAAAAATGTAGACACTTAAAAATAATTATTTTAATTATTTTTAATTCCTCACATAATTAATTTATTAATTATGTAGATTTTAATTCTCCTCAATATTAATTAATTATAATTAATATTGTCACTATAGTCTGTGATTGATTTATTTAATAAATCAACCCCCCCCCCCTTTTTATTCTTGTAAAATTAAATCTTCTCAAAATCCTCCTCTTAACTAATTAATTTCAATTAATTAGTTAACTTAAGTGATTCCTACAAATCACCTTTTTTTAATCCATCATTAACCTAATAAATTCTTCTAGAAATTCCCTAAACTCACTTAGTATTATTCTTCTAATTTTTAATTCCCTCCACTCATTCTCTCTCCTAGTCAAATCCTTCTACAAATCTTATCTATCCTAATCCCACCTAACCTTTCCTCTAATTCCCCTCCTAATGAGTTGCTAGTGGCTAATCAACATGATTAGCCACAAAGTCAACTCCTTGTCCCTTCCATCCAACCACTCTCCTTAAATGCCCTTTTCCTAGGTGAATGTGAGATTTTCAAAATCTCACATTCCTCTAGGAATCTCATCTTCCAAGGAATTTTTAATTCCTTCTTATTCCACCAATCCCCATGATCATCCCTTTTTGAAGAATTTTTTATTCTTCCTCTCCATTCTTCAAGAATTGTCCCATCCCTTTCTCTTCTCAAGGCACATTGCGAAGTCTTCCCAATGTACCTTGAGGAGTGTGGAGACAAGAAATTCCTTTAAGCCATATCTCTTGATCTCCACACCTCTTCTTGGGCCTTGTGTGGGCTCAAAAGGAATCCTGACTCTCCATCTTGGGTCAATCTTAGCCCTTCATTTTTCCTCTCCTCTTCCTATACATTAAGGACTCCATCCCCTCACTTATCAGCTCCAAGTTTAGTAAGTTTATGCTATTAATATGAGCCTAGAAAATCACAATTGCATCCTTACCATGCCAAAATCATCCCTCATCCATACTTATTCATATCATCCATCTCATCCCTCAAAAATCCATTTTATCCATTTGTGCACAATGTTGGAGAGCCAGCCACATCAAGCAATCTAGGAGCAAATCAACATCACGTTGGAGGCATTTGGACGCACTTCAACTCCATCTAAGCTCCATCCAAAGGAGAAGGTAAAAAGGTTGTGAGGTATATGCATCTTTATTCATGTTTTTCATGTGATTTTGTTTATGTCTTTTGGTTTCATGTTTTTTTATGTTTGATTTGCATATTTACAATCTAATCCACCTCACACTCCTTTTCCCCTCTTCACATAGTCAAGGAATGTAATGTGCGAATAATGTAATATCATTCAGGTAGAGGAGTTGGTTCATCATTAGATATTGAATTGGGTTTATGTAAGAGGATTTAGTGCTCTGGTATTGAGCTTAACTAGAACTGTACTCAAGCATAGGAGATGCTATCTTTTGTAGTTCAACACTTCTTCGGATTGTAGTCTAGATTTGTATGTAGTCAATGAGGCTCCTTTTGTGATTAGCAGTGTGCTCTAGGTTGTTGGCCTTTCTACAAGTGCAGGCCCCTTCATTCTAATTTACATACTTACTGCAAAAGTATTATCTAACTATGGGTATGCTTCCCACTGTGGTTTTTCCCTTGACTGAGTTTTTCATGTACAAATCTTGGTGTTATGTGGTTGGCTATTATTTTATGATTATTGTTTATTCTTAATTGGTTTACTACTATTCCGGTATTAATGTTTTAGGTTCCGGTATTAAATTTTAAATTGATAATGGTTCCTGTAATCTAAGACAACTGATTCACCCCCCCCCCCCTCTCAGTTGTCTTCTAGTTATCTGAACTATCTAACAATTGGTATCAAAGGTTTGGTCCTCTCTGCAGAAAGCTTAACCACTTGAGGAAGATCCTATGATGACTAACAATTCAAGTTCTTCTAGAGCTATCTTTCGAAGCGATATTCTGAGGCTTGATGGAACAAATTATGCAGTATGGAAGATTTAGATGGAGACTCATCTGAGATGTCTTGGCAAGGAGATTTGGGAGATCACACAGAATGGTGTCACACCCTATAATTTGGGAGCTGGTGATCCTCCTCTAGCAAACCTAGACAAGGAGCTTAAGAATGATTGTAGAGCAAGAGAAGCCCTCTTGTGTGCACTTTCTGATCAGAAAATAATGGGAATAACCGACAAATCATCTGAAAAGGCTATATGGGATAAGTTGGAAACTCTTAATGAAGGTGACCCTACAGTGAAGATTGCTAAACTTGATGGTTACCGGGTGAGACATGAAAACCTGAATATGGAAGAAGATGAAAGGATTATTGCATTCATGGAAAGGGTAAA